>NC_048288.1:6237011-6254511 GCF_009762535.1 Notolabrus celidotus | reverse complement strand
ACAAAGTGATCAACTTCCAGAAATGTCTACCTCGACCAGAATCAACATCTCTCTTCATCACACATTTCCAGGTGCAACATGCGTTGCTTGTACTGAGGCTGCACAGTTGATCTCAAAATCAATGTTATAGCATTATCAGCATTATCAGCATTTACAATAAACACATGAAGAAGTCTAAAAATAGAGCAACTAATGAAGAAGAGTTCTCCATAAACAAGTGATGCCCTCTCACTCAGAGAGTTTACCTGCAGGTCAGAGGCCCGGGTTTCACAAACAGGCTTGCACATCATTTGTTAGCTACCTGCAGATTAACGGGTTCCAGTTCAGAGGGAATAAAAACCCTGTGGATTTACTTTGGACTCAGGAGTGGAGGCTTTGAACATTATCTCATCACACATATTTATCAGGCCTGTTTTTCACTAACTCCAACAGTCAGCCATTTTGTTCTCTCAGACCGACCTGAGTCTCGTCCCGATGCTCCACCCTCGCTCTCCTCCCTCTAACCCCACCCTGCACTCCTCCGTCCTTATTTGGGAAATGCCTTAATTGGATTAAACTGTATGCATCAGAAACACTTTGTCAGCATGTCAGCGCACTGTCGAGGAGCTGAGGCAGTTTGAGCCCTGTGTGTGTGTGTGTTTGTGCGTGTGGGCGTGTGCGTGTGTGTGTGACTGAATAATGAGCTGTGGATCCGGGATATAAAACATAGAATTGTGTTGATAAAGCTCATACACTTGAAGGTGTAAGTTTCCAATCAGATTTATTCTCTGGATTAAATAAATTCATGACAACGTTTCTGTCTGAGCTCTGTAATCTGAGTTAAAGAAGAATAACAAGGAAGCACCTGTCACCATGACACTTAGGATTTAAATATCACTTTACACTTGAATATTCTCACACCAAAAGTCCTTTTATTATTTGTTTATCGTTTATTTTAAAGGGACAGTGCATACAAATTAACCCTGGTTCAAGATGTGTCATGTAACACATCAGTCCTAAAAACATGCAAACTTTGCACATCACTTTGTTCTTTAAATGTCAGTTTCTTAGACATGAGATGTTGTAATTTCTACTTTTTTTTAGATTGTGTGTTTTGAAAAATTGCACACATTTTTTTTTTTATTTGCCTTTTTTTCACAAATTAGTTTTTTGTATCAACTAAATTAAATTTTTGAATTAAGAATAAAATTAGCCAAATTATCCATAGTGAAGATTAATCATAGAAGTTAAAGTTGTGGCTCGAATAGAGTATAATTAAATTAAATTTAGTTCTTATTTTCTTTGTTTTTCCAGCACATGTTCAGCTGTTATCTGCTCTTTCGTTTGAGAGTTTGTCACCTCATGCAGAGCTTGGTGTTAATTTCTTCAAGCTTTGATTGTGACATCAAACCTCTCCATCTCACACCGTGTTTACTTCCTGTTTCTAGAAGAACAGTCTACAATTAAACAAAGAAATCCCCCCAAAATGAATCTCTAAGAATGAATACATCTCTCTTATTAAGTCTCTTTTGATCACAGTTTAACGTCCTGTCTCTCTCCTCCTCTCCAGGTGAGCGGTCTGCCGGGGTCGGTCTTCAACCTCGCTCCCTCCCACATGTTCGGGAACCGGCTCAACCCAAACTCAGCCATGGCCGCTCTCATCGCCCAGTCTGAGGGCTCACCAGCAGGTACGGCAGCGTACCTATTGTAGCGACGTATGTGTGTGTGTGTGTGTGTGTGTGTGTGTGTGTGTGTGTGTGTGTGTGTGTGTGTGTGTGTGTGTGTGTGTGTGTGTGTGTGTGTGTGTGTGTGTGTGTGTGTGTGTGTGTGTGTGTGTGTGTGAGAGAGAGACAGAAGTATGTGTGTGTGTTTGTTAGAGGGAGAAAGAGAAGGAGATAATGGATAGGTCACGCCCCCTTGCTCCCACAGAGAGGTCAAGGGTCAGCACTCGTGATATTTTCAAGCTCCTCCCACTCTGCTCCAGTTACAAACTGTGAATGCCACCCTTTAAAAGACACACACACACACACACACACACACACAAACAAAAAGAAAACATAAGCACACACACACGATTCCCATGTTAAACACAGCAGTGATCAGTGTGAGAGGAAGAGGAGCGCTGTGTGACGGAGGAGGAGAGGAGAAAGCTCTGAGCTGTGATCAGAAGCTCCTGCAGCAGAGAAGAGTTTGTTGTCCGTGCAGCGCAGAGGAGCTGATGAAGGAGTAAGACAACTTCAGTAATCAGAGTAGCCGCTGCCTGATACGAGACATCTGGTGGAACAGAGGAGCGAGAGAGAGAGAGAGGAGAGCAGAGCAGAGCGAGGAGGCGGAAGGTGGGTCCTTCCTGCTGTCGGTCAGCAGTCATCAGAGCCAGATCCACCCCGACCTGCAGGTCAACTCACTAATCAGGCTGAATGACAGGAGGCCACAGGGCTCTGTGTGTGTGTGTGTGTGTGTGTATGTGTGTGGGTGTTTGCAGAGACTATGCAGGTTTTGTGTGTGTAGAAAACAAGCAAGCTTTGTTTTACTTCTGGAGGAACTATCGGTGGAATTAGAACATTTCTACATCTTAATAGCAGCTTTTTTGCACCTCATCACAAAATTAGTATTTAATGAATGTAGGTAGAAAAAGAGCACAGAGAAATGATTTGATGCAAAATGTTTCTTTGTAAGCTCTTCTTTTATTCAACTCTTTTTTTTAGAGCATGTTTGGAACACTTTGCAGAGAGAGTCTGAAGAGAGATGTTTGCAGCAAATTCTTGAAACTGTCCTCAGTATTCCTCTTTTGTATTAACAATCTGCCTCCTATAACATGATTAATAACTATATAGAGTATAAACTATAGTCCTTAAAGAGGGCTGTTTGGTTAAATTAACACACACTGACATGCTGAGAGGTTTTCTAAATTTGAAAGCAGAGTAGTGCAAACTTAAAACATAATATGTATAAAAGTACTTGAATAGCGTCAGCATCATCAGAATTGTTCTGTAAATGTCCTGATCAACAGTTTTAAGATGTTACATAGATGTTAAATAGGGAAATATAATTAAGATGTTAAAAAGTGAAATATAATTAATGTGTTTTTTTTTCAATTTCTTTACAAATGTTAGACAAAGAATCCAGAAGCCCAAAATATTCAATTTTAAGGGATTTGTCAAAAAGGAAAGCAACAAATCCTCGTGACAGTGAGATCAAACCAGAGAATGTTTGTTGTAAGATTGAACAATAATGAATGAATCATCAGAATAGCTGCTCTTCTTTACAGTAATGTAATCTCTTCTTAATATTGAGCTGATTGTTTCGCTCTTCTCTGATTTTTCACTGTAAGTCATGCACACAGTCGTTCACAGTCGTGCATGCAGCTACACAGGCGTGAAGCTCTGTCTGTGAACCGCTGAGGGTCACATGAGCACAAAGATTGCAAGGTGTGTGTGTGTGTTTGTACGCATGTAGCCTGTTTGCTTTGGCAGCCGTGTCTCTTTGCTTTGGAGCGTCTGGAGGGAGGTGCCAGGAGGGAAAGGGTTACAAGAGAAAAAGGAGGCGAGCGACGGACTGGAGTGGTGACCCCGGCGGGGGTAAAAGCTGGGATTGACTGTCTTAAGTAGAGGGGAGTTTGTGAGAGTGTGTAAATGCTAAAGTGTGCGTTTGCATGTGTGTGCATGTGTGATTCATTACTCTTACTGAGGAAAATGAAAAGAAGCGTCTGGCCAGGGGCCCAGAGGGAGGATGAGAGACTCCCACAGGAGGTAGAGAGAGGGACGCTGTCTGAATGAGAGAGATGCAGAGGAGGAGAGATGAAATTTGGCAGATCCTAAAGTATCAAAATTAATCCACGCTGTGATGGCTCCATTCAAATGTTACACCTTTATTATTTATTGTGGCAGCCAGGTTTTTATTTTCTGACCCAAAACCACGAGAACTCAAAAACAGCCTCCAGAGTTTCAGTGAGGACGAGGATATGATGCTGTCAGCTGCAGGGCCGAGTGTCGGTACAGTTAACACAGAATATTGATTTAATAATGATGTTATCATTTTTATAATTGCTGAATAAACAAATGTTCAGCTTTGAATGCATCTTGAACACACACATATTCCTCCTTTTGTTTGTCAAAACACACAGCAGAGTGAAGATAAGATGTTTAAACTCAGACCACGTTCAGGTCTTCCTCAGACTGTTTTTGAAACTCTTATAAAACTACGTGTATGAAACACACACACACACACACACACACACACACAGACACACACACACACACACACACACACACACACACACACACATTAGATATTGGCAGCAGCAGCACTGTTTACATGAGCTGCCAGCACTGATCAGTCCATTGTAGATCATCATGTTTTACAGCCCGAGTCATCAGATCAGTGGTGTTTATACGTTCTCATAAAATCAGACAGAAAGCTTGTAAAACATTTTAAATGAACACGTTTGAGTGAACTTGATCAGATTATTATTATTGTCACTTTGAGCCTTGCCCTGAAGCGTACATTTAAATCTCAGTTTAACCAATCAGGTGATATTTTGGATGTCGTATTTCTACAAATGCACGGTTTGATTTTTAAAGATTTTAACCAGCGTTATCTTTGCCGGTGAATATTTTCAGTCATTACTCTGACACTCTTCTAAATATGTCACAGGTCCCTGTTATTTTATATGTGAGCATTCAGAGCATGTTGTGTTTGCATACTGTACATGTCAAACAGCCAAAATCTATTACAATGAACCATTTTAAAACAATGACCACAGACTTACAGCCTGTGTATTAGCTGTTAGCAGAACACAGACATGAAGTACTTCTTCATCTACCATCAACCTCTATTTGATGCTGCATTCATGTGCTGAATGTAACCTCACAGTTACATCGAGATGGGATGCTGATAAATACTAAAATGTTGCTTTAGCTAAACTAAGCACCAGACTAATGTTAATAAATGCATTTTCTAAATGAGTCTGGACCACTCTATGTGATGATGATGATCTGCAGCGACAGTGCTGTAAACTGTATGCACAGGCTAATATGCTGGCACATAAATTTCCAATGTGCACAAATCATGTTAAAACAGAGGTGTTAAGAGCTTACTGTACTCCTCTTTATACTGCCCATTTGTGGTGCTGTTTCAATAAAATGAAAAGGCTTCAGGTAGCAGATTATGATGAATACAGAATCTTCCTTAAACTACCAAAATGGACCAGTGCAAGTTTTATGTTTGTATCAAACAGTTTCCCTACATTTCCTGCGGTGCTAAGAAGTTTGATGTATAAATGTATGTGTCCGTTAGCTGATTCAGAAAATGAAATTTTAAGGGAGCTCACTCAGCCCACATTAAGTGACACAAGGTATTTTTCTTGTTTTTGGAAACACTGGAACAAATGTCTTTTTATGCTTTAATCAAAATGAATGTGTAAACTATAGTTATGTGATCTTTTTATTTTACATGTATTTTACTTATTTCTAGTCTTTAATATTCTTTTTGTTCTTTTGCTGACATGGACCTAGGGGTCTGAAATAAAGTCCATCTCTGTGGCGATAACTAATTCTGATACCTTGTTACAAATTATATTAGAGCAAAAAGTTGATGTGCTGTAGGTGAATTAATAACATTGTTTTCTCACCATGTTGATGACAAGTATGCCGTTAAGTCGGGCATCAAATTTCTTGCCTAAATTTCCTAAATGTTGTTTCGTCTTGAGCAGACGTTCACGTGCATTTTCCAGCTCGGGAGCTTATTTTTCCAACGTGTCCGACGGCACATAAATGCAGCATAAGCCTCAGAAATCACTGAGGTTGAACCCGTTTGCAGTGATGTTCAGCAACGATTAAAACAAACCAAGAAGGATAAACGTTAGTGAAAGCAGCTGAACACTGAGGTGACGTGGTAAGAGAAATAAGCGTCGGTCTTGAGAGTGTTGAAATGAAAATTGTGTGAAACAAGATTTAATTTACGACGAGCCAAATCCACTTCTCATCTCTAACAAACTCTGACTCTCTGGGTTGATTTACTCATCATGTCATATGTTTTTATTTTTATTTCATTTCATTGCGCACGCTTCTGTTTCCTGAGCTTAGAGGAATTTATTTCAGCCACTTTAAACAATTGATTTCTTCTTCTTCAGTGTTTTTGCAACAGACACAAAAGATAAGAACATGAAAGTATGAAGTTTATTTTAAAGTCAGGTGACGCAGGATTAAACGTTATTAATTGTTAGTTTTATTTAATGTGCTTTGATTTTTATCTGGATGATCTGATGTGATGTTTAAGACTCTTGGCGTGGACTCTCAGGGTCTGGACTTGTCATGGTTTAGTGCAGAGCTGCTCTTAGATGTAAAATTTAATGTTGTGTGTGTGTGTGTGTGTGTTTTTAGATCAGGAGGTGGGTGACGGCAGCAGCAGCGGCGGCGTCGGAGCTCAAGGCTTCTCCATAAGAGCTTCTCCAAAGACCACCCCGCGGTGAGTACACACACACGCACACACACACACACACACACACACACAGATGCCCCCCTTCCTCACCCATCCCTTCCCATTTACATTCCTCACCCCCCCACCTCCTCCCTCCTTCACCCACCCATCCCCCCTCTCTCTCTGCTTTTCCCTCCGCTGGCCCCTTGTCTCTCTCCTCTCTCTCTCTCCTCTCTCTCTCTCTCTCTCTCTCTCTCTCTCTCTCTCTCTCTCTCTCTCTCTCTCTCTCTCTCTCTCTCTCTCTCTCTCTCTCTCTCTCTCTCTCTCTCTCTCTCTCTCTCTCCTCTCACACACACACACACACACACACACACACATGTACACACACTCCTCCTTTCGCTCTCACCCCTACAGGCAATTCTCGCTCTCTCAGCCAACGATAACTTGTGTTTTTGAAGGTGGTAACCATCCTTCAACTTCAGTTAGATTTTTTTCTCTCTCTCGCTCAAATCACACATGGACGGAGCGTCTGATTTCCTGCATCTTTATCGTTTGGGAACGTTTGTTCGGATCTTTGCGGACGGGAATATTGATGAAGGAAATCCATGTTTGTTTATTTCTGCTCCTCTGTGGGACGGATGAGTTGACTGGAGAGGTTTGTTGTAGTTTTGGTTATTCTGGCTTCACACTGCTCATGTGTGATTTTATGTGTTGCATTCAGGGGACATCCTCAACGTGGGAAAATAACGTCACTTAATTTTAAAACAGGAGATATGACGACAGAGAAAAAGTTTCACTCTTGTTAATTCACCAGCTGATCATGTGTTAGTAAATGAAATGAATACGTTAAATTCTCCTGCTTTAAAATTACGTGTTGCGTCTTCACCGCTCTCTCTCTCTCCTGCTGTTTCCTCTTCATCACACTCAACAGATTGTCTCCGCACACACACAAACATCAAGATTTATCGCATCAAGACAGTCCACTTCCCTCTCTCTGTGTCTCTCCTACATGTCCTCTCTCTCTCCCTCTCACACACACACACACACACACACACACACACACACACACACACACACACACACACATACACAGAAAGCCTGGCCCCTTTTCATTAGAGGCCACTGTAACAACAAATTGATGTAGTTTTATAGCCAGCAGTGTCTATGTTTGTCTGACGTTTATGTTGGGTCGTTAATCTCCCCATTGACCCCTCTATCTTTCTCTCTCTCTCTCTCTCTCTCTCTCTCTCTCTCTCTCTCTCTCTCTCTCTCTCTCTCTCTCTCTCTCTCTCTCCCTCAGCTCTCCCATTGGTGGCCTGCAGATCCGCTATGACTCCTCGGGGTCGTTGCCGGGGCCAGGGTTGCTAGGGGCGGGGGGAGGCGGCGGCGGAGACACGCTGCCCCCGGTGGCCACCAGCATAGAGCAGCTCCTGGAGAGGCAGTGGAACGAAGGGCAGACCTTCCTGATGCAGCAGCAGGGAGCGCAAGGGGACGGTGAGGAAACACTAACACACACACACACACACACACACACACACATTTCTGTCAGTACAAAGAAAGTATTGAACCAAGCTTGGCCCCACAAGCTCGACTAATCATTAGTGATCCGTCGCCCTGTTGCTTCCAGTTGATGCCGAATGCACAGCCTCCTCCTCCTCCCTCTCCTCAGTCACTTTCTCACTTCCTGCGTTATTGCAGCGTCTGTCGATCTCCGCCCGCCTGAACGCCCCATCAGGGATCTATAAAGAGAAAATGAAAAGGGAAAGGCGGCTCAGTCATTACGAAGATCATTCTTCATTTAGGATGAATCAGCTTTCAATTTCTGTCTCGGCAAGTCCTCCTCCTCCTCCCCGAGCTGTCCTTGAGCTCCACTCTGAGCCTGCACAGACAGCAGGGTCGCTGTTCCTGCAGCTGATCTTGACCTCTGACCTCCCCGTGGTGTATATCTGTCTGAAAAGTCACTGAGTTTCATAGTTCTGCCTCGAGGAAGAAGTGGCCTTTCTTAAAGTCAAAGCGTCACACACAGCTTCATACAAAGAGTGGAAACATTACAGCTGTAATGTTTGTAAACAAAGCCGACTGTTTTTGGTTTATTCACATAACTGTGTTTAACATTCAAAGCTGTACGTCAGTAAGTTAAACTCTGGTCTCTGATTCCTCTGTGTGGTCTCTCTCCGTTAGTTGTGGGCATGTTGAAGTCTCTGCACCAGCTGCAGGAGGAGAACCGACGTCTGGAGGAGCAGATCAAAAGTCTGACCATGAAGAAAGAGAGGCTGCAGCTTCTCAGCGCTCAGCTATCCGTGCCTTTCACCCCATCCACGGCCTCCTCTGGTACACACACACACACACACACACACACACACACACACACACACACACACACACACACACACACACACACACACACACACACACACACACACACACACATTTAGCAGTGAAATGAATGCTATTTAATGATGCAGTAACTTTAGACAACATGCAGGGTTGTTGACTTAATATAGGAAGCTGATGTAAGACTGCTTTTGTCACCTTCTCCACCCTAACAGTCTGTTATAGAGATGTAAGAGCTGTGAGAGTGCAGGAACATGATTCTTTAACCGCTTTGATGACAGCATTATCTTTATTATTTACCGTTTCATGTTTTCTTTTACGTTGCAAGCATTAACATAAGTGCCCTGCTCAGGAAATAAGCACCATACCATCATGAAATGAATCAATATAAGTATCGATTTGCAGTCGTAATGCATTTTTAAACAGACTGAGAAATAATCTATACGTGGTTATTTTGTGTCGCAGATGTGAAAGGGAGTCATCTCGGAGCTGCTGACTCATCTTTACCTGCTGCAGCTCAGGTAAGAACAAACAACACGATGCTCACTTTAAACCTTGTGTCAACAAAAAGTTGAGCACGGTGATCCCAGACTGCAGTATGCACAGGCGGGTACAAGACTCTGATGACCTGAAGTTAAATGATCACAGTTTCACGATTACAGCTCTAACGTGTTGTTTTGAAATGTCGGAGGAAGTCGTTTTTTAAGGTTTTGAAACTGACAACTTGAGAAGGTAACAGGCCCAGTGTGATGGAATTCAGCAACAAACTGGACACTGGACACAGAAGACTCAGGAGACTCTGACGGCTTACGTTGAAATAGTTTATGTAGAACTTGGCCAAGGAGAAATAACATAACAGTACACAGGCAGGAGAGTGCAGTGCAATGCCAAGTCAGTTCTGACAGACAAAACCCTTGGCATGGTATTTATTCCCTCTGAAGACGACACTAAAGTTAGATAACCATGTTTGGACAATAGGAACACAACAAGTGGGAAGAAGACCTGTGCTCTAGTTCTGGAGACAGTAAGTCGGCCATAACACACAGATAAAGACAGGAGCAGGGGGAGAGACCTTGACTACTACCCTGACACGATCTCGCCCGTAACAGATGACATAGGAATGAAGTTACTCTAAACATGACATTTAGACTGAAAGAATACAATAGTTAAACATTCTTACATACAAATATATAAGACTATGAAAATTCCACGACACCCAGAATGTTAATTTCACATCTAAATAACCTTTGAAACCTCTCTTCATGATGAATGACTTGAAGTTGTATCTGTGTTGAAGTGAATCACACAAAGAAATTGGAATTATTGTGAAAAATGAACAAACTTAAGACTCTTCTTGAACACCAGTCTCTGTCTCCATCTCTCTCTCTCACAGGACAGCACGTCATGCGGCGGCCACAGCAGCAGCGGCTCCACCTCCTCCCTCTCCACGCCCCCCTCTGTCTCCCAGAGCCCTCCCCAGCTGAACGGCGTCCCAGGTGTGGGATCAGGCGGGGTGGCAGGTCTGATGGGCGCTCTAGGTGCGGGGAGCGCGATGGGCATGGGGGGAATCGTCGGGGCATTGAACGGGGTGATCCAGACGCCGGGGGGAACCGCCAGCCCCCACACACACACTACAGCAGCAGGTGTTACGATACCTGTTAATAACAGGTACGTCTGAGGAATGCTTTTGTGGTCTTCTTATATTAAATAAATAGAGGCTAGTTCCCCCTAAAGACAGGAGCACGGTTTAAGTTTCACATCATGGCTAAGTTATCTTTTTGTGAGCGTTTTTTAAAATGTTTGAATGTAAACTTTGTTGCGTCCTCCCCTCTCTTTTCCTCTTTGCTTGCGTGTCGGATTCAAACAGCTCAACTAGTAAGAGCAGGTGAGGCAGTGCTGGTTTAACATCACAACAACCTGGAGCTCTGTTTCTGTTCTCTTAGAATATGTCCAAAAATAATTACAACGTCTTTGGTTTTGTGTTGTTTTGGGAATTATCATAACTTTCTGCAAAGACTTTAAAGATACATGTGAAAAGTTTCTCTTCAGGCCACATTTATGATCATATTATGTGTTTTTTGTGACTGCCTGTGATTGTTTCTTGTGTTTCTCTGACGTTCTGTTGTGTTTTGTCTCGTCAGACTTGGCCTGCTGTCAGAGCAGCAAAGACTCCTGCAGCATCACCAGCTCCAGCAGCTGCTCGCCTCCCAGCCTGTGGTAAGACACACACACACACACACATTCACACACACTTGCTCAGGCAGGCTTGCAGCAAGTTTCACATTTAAATACACACAAAGACACTGAGCTGTAATTGTGTCAAAGGGATGGTTCAGTATTTGAAGTGGTGATGTGTGAGGTAGAGGAAAAGAAACACGTGTATGTCAGCAGATAAGGCTAAATGAATGAAAGCTGAAACACGTCTACATGTAGTGTGTGCTCACAGTGACATTAAGGGTTGGGGTGGACTTTCTTAAGATTTAATCAGGACCTAAATGACGAGGTAAAGATGACCCGTCTGTAGTCGTTAATAGCCGAACTGCAGCGCCGGTTCTCTGCAGGTTTTTCAACAAAGGAGCCGAGCTGACCTAAGTCTCCTGTGGGTAACACACTCACTGTGGACAAACACCTCACACAACCACACTTCAAACAACAAACCAAACCTCTGAGGATGATTCCCCTTTAAGGATTGTAGCCCCATTTTAGCACATCTTTCTTCTTCACCTCTTATTGTTTTAATCTGACTCCCCTCTCCCTTCCTGCCTCCTTATTTCCTCCTCTCTCTCTCTCCTCTGTTCCCGTCTGTCTCTCTCCTGCAGGAGCAGCAACGCGTGTTGCTCTACCAGCTCATGCAGCAGCAGCAGGACCTCCAGCAGCTGCAGTCCCTCTCCTCCTCCACCCAGATCTCCTCCATGCCGCTCTCGTCCGTTCAGCTTCCCATCAACAACCTGCTGCCCGCCACTCAGACCCAGGGCCAAGGTGCCATCACCACCAACCCTTTCCTGGCGCTGCAGCACGCACACGCCGACACGCACGCCTCGGGGGCGCAGAAGCCACGGCTCGCTGAGAAGGCCGTGGGCGTGGCGGGGCAGGAGAAGACATGACGGCAGATGCTTTCTTGTTTTTTGTTTTAATTTGCTTCGTTTTTTTATTTTCCTGAAAATAAATATGCAGAGTTTTAGCGGGGATCAGACTGTCGCTCAGCTTTGTAGTTCAGAAACACTGACAGCAGAGAAATCTGTTTTTCTATTCAGTCTCTTGCAGCAGCTGACTGGATGCATTTGTTGACCTGTTGGTTTATTTTTGAGTCTTTTTCAGGTTTCATCTTAACACAGCATTTTGGGTTAATTGTACTATTTATTTCCATCCAATCTTTAGTTTTTTTATAGTTCTAGTGCTGCTTCAGGTTCTTATTTTTCTACTGTTAACATGATGATTTTCATTTAATGTCATTGCTGGTAGCATCTTAGTGTTTGTGTCAGTAAAGAAGCACACGTGTCCATTCAATGTTTTCTAATGTCATCATCATTTCCTCTCTCTGTGTCATGTTTTCGTCATCTGTTACCATCTTCCACACTCATCCCTCTCGGTCTGGTCTCTCTGCTGTCTCACTCTCTCAGGGGCCTCAGCTATCAGCACTCAAGCTAGCACACACACAAACACACACACACGCACACACACAAAACTACAAACCTTTAAAAAAAATGTCAGAAATACATGAATATAAAACAAGAAACTACTTTTGCCACCGCAGGACTGAGCAGGAGCAGATGTATGTTTGACATCTGTCTCGCAGCAGTCCCGAGGGGAATGTCGGGTGAGAGGCTTGTGAAAAGTATCCCCCATGTTGTCGCCTCTTCATGTGTCTTTTTCACTCCGTTTGTGTCGATCCTTTAATGTCAGTGAGCCAAGACTGGATCACACGGTCACCGCGGAAGCCTTGCTTTTGACTGTCTCTTCTCTGGGCCAGAAACAGGGGGCTCACTCAGGGAAGTGATGAGTTAAAAAAAGAGTTTGTTGAATGTTCAGATGGATGTATTTATCCACAAGTCACAAAGAGATATTATACAGCTGGTTGAAGAGGTAACGTTTTATCTTCCTGATTGAGCCCCCTGCTGCACCTACCTCTCAAGCAGGACCAGCCTATCAGGACCTAAAAGGCCGACAGCAGCGGCCAATGAAAACACACAAAAATCACAGTCAGGACTGGCCAATCAGGGTAAAAAACCCAAGTGCCTGAGGCCAAGGAGGGGGGAGGCGGGGCTTGTTCTCCCTTTACCTGCGCCCCCGTCACTCACAACTCTACTGAAAATTAAGCTGCATCGTCTCTTTAACGGAACAAGGAAAACTAATTCTGCTGCGTCTCTAATATCTCAGCCAACTTTGTATTGTGCTTTTTATTTATTGGGAGTTTTTGTGTATCAGGCGTAAGATGATATATTTTAAGAGCCTGCTGGTGTTGCGAGATAACATCATTTTGTACTACTGTGTAAAGTTTTGTTCGTCTTTTTTTCCTCATACAGTCAAATCTTGCTGTAAACCCTTTTAATGATCTGTGTTGTGTTTAGAAAGCTACTTCATGATTGGTTGATTGGGGGAGGGGGTGTGGCTGTACATAGCTATTTGTAGGGGGGAGGAAGTGTGACGGAGGGGTTCGGTGGCACAGTTTTTACCTCGTTAAGTGTACATAAACCTTTGTCATTGGCCGTTGGTGTACATAAATGATTGTGATTGGCCGTGCTGGTGTGAAGGAAAGCCAATGAAGCCTCAGTTTGTGTGTGTGAATCTTTAGGACCAGACAGAAAAAAAAAGTTGACAGTGACTGGACACACAAAGTATTAATTTATTTTTATATGTTCAGGGACATTGTGTTTCTTTTTTTAAGTTTTGCACCGTTTTTCTTGATGAGAAGTCATTTTATACTTGGGGCACCGTGTTTTCATCCGTGCACACCTTTGTTTGGATCGATTTTGTACAAATGGAAAGTAATGGGAGGAGGAAATTTGACATTGTATTTCAAAAAACACCAAAATAAAGAAACACTATGGATAAAGTACCCGGAGCGTCTGGAAGTTATGTTTGAAAATATTCACTACATGATGATCATTTTGCATCAAATATTAAGATTTATTAGAAGTTTAAAATTATTAATTATACAAACCAACACAAATCTCAGCAAACACTTAGTATGTTGACACACAATGAAATTAAAATAAATAAACACAATAATCTATGTCCATTCTAGTTTTTAATTTCACTTTGATGTGAGCACTTTATTTTAAAACCTAATTTTAAGTGTTTATAAATGTAAATTCAAAAAGTTAAAACTAATCCTTTGATCAAATTACTTTCAAATGAATCATATATTTCATTTTAAGCAGGTTTATATTTATTATGTATTTATAAATGTAACATTTTTTAATGCTAGTGTAAAGGGAAAGTGCCAGATCAATCAACAAATCACTTAAACATGAGCTCAATTAAGCTGAGGGCTCACTTTACCTTGGTGGATGTTAAAGCTCCTGTGAGGACCTTTCAGTTTGCTTTTGATGCCCCTGTGGACAAAAGTGGTACCTCTTGTCTGTATCCTGTTTTCGTGAAAAGCAATGTTTTCTAAACTACATTCCTAATTTGAAAATCTTAAGAAATTAAATGTTAACAAAGGCTGATTTGGTTGGATGCAGTAATCATTTTGACTGACACCTACCCCCCAGCCAGCAGTTTTAGACTTTACAAATAAAATATATAGATATAGTCAAAGTGAATACTGATGATCTGGTTTGTTATTGTGTGACATATAGAGGCATCAATTTTAATTTTAACCTGTTATGTAGCCAACTTAAATCTCCCCACAGGAGCTTTAAGAAAGGGCTTTGGAAATTAAAGCTCCTGTGAGAAATTTGTGTTGATTTTAGAGCAGCACCCTTATCTTTGCTGATTTTGTCCTGGAAAAGGTCATGTGTCCTTTTTTTCTGACTATAATTCTCCTCCTGCTGTCTTTTGGCAGCCAAACGTTTCCGTAGTTGTGAATTTGCTGTAAAAGAGTCTAAATTTGCAGTGTGCTGTTAAAGGCCTTGTCTGACTCCTACCCCCAGAGTTGTTTGCAGGTAGAAGAAATAATTTAATAGAAATCATCAGTCTAGTCTCTGATGGTTTCTTTTGCTTTTGCAGGTCATAAAGAGGCAGCAGAATTAATTTCAGTCTGTTTCATATCCAATAAAAAAATCCTCACAGGAGCTTTAAATAACATCCTAAAATTCAGATGTACAACATATTAAGTGCACAAAATAGGGCAGCACATATCTGCTGTAAAAACCTACTGTAACAAATAATAGCGTGTACAAACAACACAAACAGACACCTTGAATAAAAAAAAATAAAATCCAACATTTCAATCTTTATTAATATATCGTCCCACAAATATTTCCTGATTTCGGAGAATGAACACACCAGTGGATTGTTAGAAACTTCATTTGTAAGTAAATGTATAATTTATTAACAGTAGAGATAATATTAAACATTTTACTAATGCCTGATAAAAAGAGGGAGAGGTGTCACATGGATTTATACTATAAGACATTAATTACAGGGATGTGTGTGTTTGTGTGTGGGGGGGGATTATGGAATTTGAAGTGCCAATAGAAACTGAACATCTTTATATTTTAACAATGTGCTTCAAGGCTCCTGTCCTTACAATTATGAGCGCGCGCGCGCGCACACACACACACATACATACATATTAAAGCTGATGACTTCCAGCTGCCAAACCACAACTAGTGTTTGCGTGTGTGTGTGTGTGTGTGTGTGTGTGTGTGTGTGTTTGGAGGTGGGGGCACCATTCTGCTACATCTGCTTCTGCCCCGGTAATTAAAAGCTCACTTTCCTCCTGCGCCCCCAAAAAACACACTCCCTTAAAATAACCCCCCTTCTCCACACACACAGACGCACACACACACACGCACGCACACACACACACACACACACACACACATAAACTCACGCACACACAATGTAACCTGCATTCACTAACAGAACCTCTCCCGCTTCCTTTTTCTTTTCTCGAGCACTTGCTCCCCCCCCCCCCCCCAAAAACTCACTATCAGGCCTGTCAATCAAATCCAGGCTGTTTAAACACCATGCTACGCCCCCCTCCACTCCTCCTCCACCACCACCACCACCACCCAGGACCGGGTCTTTCATAAGCCCCCACCATCAGAGCTGCCTCCCCTCTACTCCGCGTAATAGTAGCCACACACACGCGGGGCAGAGCCGCTGTGTCCATCATCGATCACACTCCCCCCACAAAGCCTCCCTGGGGGTGGGAGGGCTTACCAGCTGATTGAGGACCCCTGTGTGCTGCCCGACCAGGTGCCTGATCACAAAGTCAAAACACTGCTAAGCCCTGGTGTTATAACACACATACACATACACACACGCACACTCACACACACGCACGCGCGCGCAGACAGCAGGCCAGCAGGAGGGTTAAGCCCGGGATGATTAGAGAAATGTGGGGCAGAGATCTGTGAGCGCTGCAGTAACATGGGTGCCTCTGTCTGACTGAGGGTTTCACTGTCTCCGTGCTCTTTCTGTTTTGTTGCACTTTGCTTCTAGCCTTCTTTTTCGCACATTTGTTCCTCCGTTTTATTTGACTGAAAAGCCAAACAGACAACACAGTAAAGAAATAGAAGCCTGGTTTAATCCGGATTGAATTTGAATTGTCCTAATTGCATCCAGAGAAATGAAGGGAATTTTATCATGTTTACAACTGATTAGTTCACACACAAATAGCTTTACAATTTAGGTTACACACAACAGTTATGATGGGTTTGTTACAAATAAAGATATCAGGTTGAGGCGCTGGTTTAGCAAAAACAGTGCAGAGGTCACCGACTCTTCTACCGGCTTTGACTTAAGACACACACAGTCACTGTTCATATCTTTAGCTGTCCAGTTTCACAAAACAAAAATAGCCCCATAATATAATTTAAATATAGCCTACAAACCTTTAGCTAATAACTATCATTTTTGAAAATAATAATAAAATCTAATTCCTAAATTAAATATTTTGAGGAAGGCAGCTTGAATTCAAATTTAGTTTTTAAAAGAGGTGTAACAATTCATTCATATTGATTGAAGGATCAATTAAATGACAAATAAGTCAATAACTTTGATCCAAGGAAAAAAATCATTCATAACCTCATCTTAAAGAAACACCAAGTTACATATTTGAGAACAAATATTAACCTATCTTTGTTTTTTATTGTAGATAGGACGAATTGCTTTTTATACAAATTCCAGATTTATACATTAAATTATAAAAATTACACACATATTATTTTTATTTTTCAGGAATTTTTAGATACTGACCGTATTGATTGAGCTTATGATAATATATACATCAGCTGTAGTTCCTTATGTAATGTGTATTAAAATTGGATCATGGCAGATTTTATGATTTCAGCTAATATTGTGTCATTGTTAATATATATTGTTGATATTGTGGGAAAACTAGTAGGTACAAAATATCCTGATTAAAACACCCATGTAAGGAGAAACATGCATTGAAATACTGAAAATTAGCTGCTGTCATTCCCATTCTGAACAAACTTGGACTAAATAGAGGAGACCATAAAAATGTTCAATAAGTGTGGCCGACTAATCTCTGCACAGATTTGGTTATGAGGTATTTTGTTTTAATTCTTTGCCTGGACCTCAGTCTCTCAGAGAGAAAGCAGCAGAGCTGATGGAGGCTCTGGTGTTACAAACC
>NC_048288.1:5497011-5557011 GCF_009762535.1 Notolabrus celidotus | reverse complement strand
ATCCTGCTTATTTGTTATAAATCCCTGATTTTCACTGAAGGTAACGTTAGACGAAGTGAACGGGACTTCTGCAGGAATATTTATGTTGACATTTCTGTCCTCATTCAGCTCTCCTTCTTGGCCGACGCAGACGACACATCTTTAAACATAATCGAGGCAAATGTCACAACTTGCTGCTGTTGTCCCTTTCACTTAAAGTTTCAGCTACTTCACAGCAGCTCAGAGATTCTCTCTCCAGCTCTGCTGCCGTTGTCTGGATCACAGAACAGGGTGTTGTTCCATTATTCCCTCTCAGTAGCTCCCCAGGCAGCTCTCACGTCTGCTCGCTAACTGTCATTATTTACCCACTCTGAGCCCACGCTAACGTTATTCCCCCAGTGTCAACAGGCGGAGGTGTGCCAAGCAGAAATGTCCTGCAGATTGATCTGATGTGATGAGTTTGATGAGTTTGTCCCTGGCGTTGCATTTGCTGTTGGGAATTGATCTGCGTAGTTGTGGGGTTTTAACCAATCAGATTCAAGTATTTATCCCAGCCAGGTAGTCGTCATAATTTATGGTGTCAAGAGTTTTGTTAACGTGCTCTCATAACATCTCTGTTAATGCATATCCTCTACAGCGGCCTCAGGCGGAATCTGGCACAAGGGCTGAGATCACCGCTGAGTGACCCAAACCTGACCAGCATGCATGAATCTAATACATACAGTGTGCGCATGAAAGAAACTTGCAAGTGAGCCATCTTACTTCATTACAAGCTTTGTTGAGTTAACACATGCGCGTACTGATCAGAACGTTGGTTCTCAACAGTGGTGGACAGTAATGAAGTAAATTTACTTGAGTATCTGTACTTTACTTGAGTATTATTGTGCAAAAGGTCGCACTGAATAGCATCTGCAACCCTTAATTTTGAAGGATCAAAAGGATGTTCAATATTATATCTGCAGATGACTTTTATTTTGAAGGGACAAAAACAGGATCCACAGAGGCCCACCTGCACATCCCCTCAGTCAGTGATGCAGCCGATCGGAGGAGACGTCTCTTTTCTCCTCACCTTCATCCTATTCCCTTCCCATCCCTTTTCACAGTTTTGAGTGCGTCCATAAGATTAAACCACCATGCACCTTCACTTTCATATTCACCATCATAAGTAAAAATCAATGTCAAAGGAAATAAAAGGAGTGAAAACCAAAAGAGAGTGTGTCACCATCGAATATCTTTTCATCCGCAACATCCATGTTCTGACCGGACAAACTGTGACGATTGCAACCCTACAGATAAAATCACCAGCAAGTAGTTCATCTCCCTGAGGTCTCAAGTGTGGCATCTGGTACACCACCGCCTCTTTTACAATTATATTTTGGGGGAACGTATTACTTTTACGCCACTACATTCAGAAGACAATTATTGTACTTTTGACTCCACTACACTTCTATCAGTGCTCTAGTTACTCACTACTTTTGCTTTGAAGTCAGCTCATGAATTTCCTTCTCTTTTCTGAAATCTGATCCTAAGACAGTAAACTGTGTTTGTGTAGTTCTGTTTGTCTCAGTGGTTTAGTCGTACCTGTATATCGTGTGTCTCCACGGTTGAACGTGGAGCAAACACAGAGCATGTTTCACTCAGATCAGGCAGTTCATGTAGAGGTGTTAATGATGGCTATAATTCTCCACCTGAGCACCCATGGTCATATCTTCAGCCTGTGTTAGAGGTTTTTGAAATGAAGAATGATACGTATGATTTGAAATGTTCTCCCTGTTTCCCACTCTGCCCAAATGTGGGAATTCCATGGTATAGTTTTTAGAGATTTCAAGTAGTTTAATCTAAATAAACATAATGTAACAGAATGTACTCCTATGCATTCTTGACTGCACTCATGCTTTGTGAAAATACTTTTGAGACATTTTAAAAAGTACTTTGAATACTTCAGTATTTTTAAAAGCAAGTACTTCAGTACTTTAACTCAAGTAATCATTTTACAGAGCAACTTTCACTTGTATTGGAGTAATATTTTAACTGGAGTATCTATACTTTGACTTAAGTAATGAAGCTGTGTACTTTGTGCACCACTGGTTCTGAAGTTGTGGTATTTAAACATTCAGACCATGCCTAGCAACCTAGCTTTCAAAGATATTGTTGTCCACACACAGCAGTGTAACCCAGTCTGAGCTACAAAGTATCTATTTGTTAACCGCCACCTCCAAACGTTAATCCAGGAATCATTTGCAACCAAGCGGCAAACTCCGGTCTCAAACGATGAAGCCAATGCGGAAGTGATATAAACTGCAATACATCGAAAATCCGCTTGAGGCTGGCTGCAGAAACACCAGAAACCACATAGACATGAATGAGAAAAAGACGATCTTTGCAGCATTAATAAACATGTTTACAGCCTGGTTCAAAAAACGGCTTGGCCCTACAATGCTAATCTCTCTAACGGCACACACTGTACGGGGGTGAATTTTTTTCTAACGTGACGGTTAAGAAGATATTAAGATTATGAGTTTTGCCCAAATAAGGACATGACTGACGTGACTCCCGGTCGGGAACACACAGCCATTGGCTAAGAGACTCACACTACGTCACACTCTACCTAGTTTCCGTATTACCAATATGGCTGCTGCCGTCGATTTGCTTCAAAACAGCTCTTAGGAACAGATGGGTGACGTCACGGATACTACGTCCATATTTTATACAGTCTATGTTTGCAACTAGTGTGTCGCAGTAATTACAGAAAGTTATGTCCGGCTGCATCACTTTGAAAAACAGCAGACTTTCTGGGATCACCTCTCCCGAGGGAGCAATGTGATATGCAATTATTTTATTGATTTAAATGATTTATGTTTACAGTTTTTAAAAATAGTCCCAGTGATTCCTCGTCAGTGATCGTTCCATGGTGATGGATTCTTCTCTGCCTGTTGCGGTGGATTGAACATGAAACGGTCCTCATTCAGCTCTCCTTCTTCTCTGGGCTCTGTGGTTCACACACCTTTAAAAAGAAACTAATGTCACAACTTTGAACCCTGCTGCTATCATCACCACCGCTCATGGTTTAACTTTCCTTGTAGAGATCGCTAACTTAAAAATTCTCTCACCTGTTCCACTCCATCATATTGATGGACATCCGTAGCCTGCTGATTTAGCATGCTAACGGAAGCAAACGGTTTCCCCTCACCTTACTGTCTATGGTGTCAACAAACAGAAGCTAAATGTGTCTGAACTCTTTTCCATGGATTGATTTGACATGACGTGTGATCAGTTTGTCTCTGGTGTTGCTCATGTTAGTGAAAGTTAATAACCGCTGTCAAAGGGTTTAGACCAATCAAAATCAAGCATCTTACACAACCAGAAGATCAGTGAGAGAGCCGGGTAATAAGGACAATATACAATGAGGAAGTACAGAGTTTATCTGCAGTTTACACAGCATACATGCACGACATGCAACCCTGCTGTAGTCCTGCACAGACCGACAGAGCCACAGCAGACTCCCTCCATGTGTCATGGGTCTTGGAAAAGACAAAGTGGCCAATTACAGACCAAAATAGTGAGAGTGTGTGCTGGCTGTGAGGGATGAAGTGATAAATGATACCAAATTTTAAGTTAATTTGGTATCTGCTGTTAAAAATGAACCCCCGTCTGACACTTCAGCTATTCATGTGGTTAAAACTCTGTCTACAGATGAACTGATGAAGGCAGATGTCATGTTTATATCAGTCGATGAATTCACAGACGAGACTAATATGCCACAGCTGTACACTTCCAGTCAAAAGTCTGGACACACCTTCTCATTCAATGTTTTTATTGTTATTAATGTTATTATATTTTCAACAACGTAGATTAATACTGAAGACATCAACACCATGAAATAATCTGGTTTTGCCATAATCTGGATTACAACATCCATTGTGTACTAACCCTACCTCTGAACAACACAACTGATGGTCTCAAACACATTAAGAAGGCAAGTCATTCTACAAATGAACTCTTGACAAGGCTCATGATAATTAGAAACCATTCCAGGAGACCACTTCATGAAGCAGACTCAGAGAATACCAAGAGTGTGCAAAGCTGTCATGAAGGAAAAAGGGGGCTACTTTACAGAATCTAAAATATAAAACAGATTCTGCTTTGTTTAACACTTTTTTGTTCATTCAATAATTCCATATATGTTCTTTCATATTTTTGATGTCTTCAGTATTAATCTACAGTGTTTACAATCATTAAAATAAATACAAACCCTTGAATGAGAAGGTGTGTCCAAACTTTTGACTGGTAGTGTATGTCCTATTTTCTACCAGATATGTGACAAAAGGGATTTATTTCAAATAATAATAATAATAATGCATTTTATTTATAGGCGCCTTTCTTGGCACTCAAGGTCACCTTACAACATTAAAAACAAACAGAGTTTAGATAGCAAACAGTTAATAAATCACAATTTAAAAAGTTTTAAGTGAATGGACAGAGGAGTTGTGGTCAGATGGAATAAGCCAGTTTAAACAGATGGGTTTTGAGTTTGGATTTAAAATGTGGGAGTGAGTCAGTGTTACGGAGGTCAGGTGGGAGAGAGTTCCAGAGCTGGGGAGCAGAGCGGCTGAAGGCTCTGCTCCCCATGGTAACAAGGCGAGCAGGGGGGACAGTGAGGTGAATGGAGGAGGAGGATGTGAGGGTACGGACGGGTGTGGCAGTATGGAGGAGGTCAGAGAGATATGGAGGGGCGAGGTTGTGTATGGATTTGAAGGTGAGGAGAAGTATTTTGTAGTTGATCCGGTGTGTGATGGGGAGCCAGTGGAGCTGTTGTAGGATGGGTGTGATGTGGTGGATGGAGGCGGTGCGTGTGATGATACGGGCGGCTGAATTTTGAACCATAAACTTCTGAAGTTTATGGAGGGTTTTGTGGGGGAGACCAAACAGAAGGGAGTTGCAATAGTCCAAATGTGAAATAATAATAAATGTTTTCATTGCATTTATTTAAATGTTCCTTCAGTGAAAACAGAAAACATCTGTTCTGAATGCTGCTGAAAATGCCCGCCCTGGTCCTCTAATCAGGCCCAGTTGAAAGTGTAATTGAAGAGCGCTGCTCTACAACCACCACAACCATAATAACTTCTAATGCATCATATTCATCAGGGCTACTGTGCTGCATTAAGGCTGTGTTTTTCACTCCTCTGGCTGTATCTGAAAACAATGAACTGACACTGGCCGACCACCAGCAAATAACTCACTGCAATTCAAGTGGATGGAGTCTCCCAAAGAATTCTCATCATTCTTCATCGCACTGCAAAATAACCCGAGGGCTTAAAGTACACAGACACAAGATCAGTGTCAGAGTCCTGAGCAGCACAGAGCCAGAAGAAGAACTCATGACTATTCCTGAAAAGCAATGTGACAAGTTGTTCCCTCCTTCACAAAGAGAGAAAGAAACTTCATGATCTCTAGAACAGCTGGTGACTCTGTCATATTTACCTATATTTGAGTTCATTCATGTCTTCTTTCTTTGCTCTCCTGTTTTCCCACTTCTCTCTTTTCTGCTTTCCAACTCAAAGGCCTCCGGGCTCAGCAGAGTTGGCAAAACTGATTCGGACAGAAGTAAAAGAAGGAAAACAACCGGAGCCAATAAACACTGAGATTCAATCATGGAGCTGCTGCTGCTGCTGCAACTCAGGCAGAGTTCACACTGCTCTTTTATTTTCCTCTCTCTTTTCTTCTTTAAAAAACTTGCCTGTAATATATGTGTGGACGTACAGGACACACCTACACTAACGTAAAGCATGCTGTGCTATGTCTCTGCAGTCATCAAACCAATGTCAAACATTTGCTCAAATTAGCATTTAACTCAGCAGCTGCTCTTTCAGACGCTGACATTTAGCAGTCTGAGAGAACACACGCAACCAACCAACCAACCACACACACACACACACACA
The DNA here is from genome assembly GCF_009762535.1 of Notolabrus celidotus. Classification (NCBI taxonomy): domain Eukaryota; kingdom Metazoa; phylum Chordata; class Actinopteri; order Labriformes; family Labridae; genus Notolabrus; species Notolabrus celidotus. The sequence continues at coordinate 5,551,093 of NC_048288.1, read as the reverse complement.
CACACACACACACACACACACACACACACACACATACACACAAGTATTTGTAGAGATGCCTGAGCGCGCAACAAAGCACGCACGCATACACCCACAGAGTATGGAAGTATAAAACGCATGGCTGCTGAAGGAAGAAGAAGAAGCGCTGAAAACAAAAGAAAGCACAAGAAAAACTGGAGGGAAGATGGAGGGAGGGGAGGGGGGGGTAGGAAATGGGGAGACCCTGGGGAATATGAGACTAAAAAGTGTAGCCAACAAAGACAAACATGTTGAAAAATCACAAAGGGAGAACTTGTAAAGGTTAGAGAAGGACGGTGTACCAAAGAGGAATCCAGCTGCTGCTTTAGTCGGAAAAAAAAAACAGATTATTTTTGGACATGTTGATGCATTTGTGTTTTGGTTGCGAGTGCAACAGGAATACAGAAGTCGCTCTGACTGACAATACGAGATTCTTCATCTGACAGACACATTGTGCTTCAATCAAGGAAGAAAGAAGCTTTTATCCATCTTCATCCAGCTTTACAACGCCTCTCTAGCTTTTGTAAGTTCCTCCTTCTCTCTCTCTTTTTTTGTCTCGTGCTTCCTTAAATTGTTTCTCTTCACAGCCTCGTGTCTTCATCACACACACACATGCGCACACACACACACACGCACGCACGCACGAACGCACGCAGCCAGAATGCATTATCTGCCAATTTCCCAATACACGGTGCGTCACGTTTAAGCTGAGTCAGCAGCGGCCTCCATTTGAATGGCTTGCTGATTTCTGCTACCGTGACAATCACCCCATGAGAATCCAGCCTGAGTGTGTGTGTGTGTGTGCCTGTGCGTGTGCGTGTGTGTGTGTGTGTGTGTGTGTGTGTGTGTGTGTGTGTGTGTGTGCTCACCCCCAGGCTTGTATGTGTCAATGGTTGAAGATACAGCTATGAGTCATACTAAATAAGACCCTCAGAAATCATTGTCCATTCTTTTGCTTGCTGCCAAGTTTGGGAGTACAGAGAACCCCTGCACAGGAGCGACCCAGACAGCAAGATGGATTTCCAGACAACATATTGAGCCATACATACACTTGTGAGAAAAGAAACTTCCAGCAACATACTGAAAGGAAAAACAGAAGTGTAAACTGTTTACATGATAAAACTTGTGAGAAGTTTTCAGCAATATCTTTGGATGTATGGCTTTTCTTTCCCTGCATGTGTTGTATACAGAATTAAACCACTTGGTTTAGAGGGGGGGATAAATATGACTGCTGCAGGAGGGTTTTATGTAAAAATAGTGACATGAGTGGTAAATGTAGGAAAGCCGTGCAAAGAGGTAAAAAGTTGACACTTTTCACAGGGAAGAATGGCCAGGACATGGAGTTTCACATTACCATTGAGGTATTACAATGAGAGGACAGTTGAGTGTTGGTGACACCTCATTCCAAGTCATTTATTTACTTTTCCGCCTTTATTTAGAGAGGATAGGACAGGGGGTAGAGCAGGAAACCAGGAGAGAGAGCGGGCAGTGACATGTGGGAAGTAGGTTAGATCCAAACCGGACCATAGCCTCTGTATGTGGAGCAAACTTAACCAATACAGGCTAAATGTAAACACCCAGGTGACACCTTCTTGACAAACATTTATTTTGCAATTATTCTGTACAGAAAGAGGTTTTTTGGTCAGTATGGCGGCATTCTTGGAATCCATTGGCAATCATCTGGTGATGATATAACCTCTAAGCGACAGCCAACTTTTTGGGGCTTCGGGTTTAGCCCTCAGTTGGCGATGAAGGACTTCTGGCCGTGAGTTCCTCTGGCCGTGAGTTGTCTTTGTTTGGAGTCTGATTAGCGACTTGAGCAAACGCCCGATGAACTGCAGTTTATACCACTTCCGCATGGGCTTCATATTTTGAAACCGGAGGCTGCCGCTTGGTTCAAACAGAGCGAGCAGAACCACAAACTGGTTACTTTGCGGTTTTGCTGCTGCATAGCTAGTTTGCATTTCGCCACAGTACCGCTAAAGGCAGCTGCTTAGTTGGCCTATATGGAAGTGCAGACACTGCTTGGGGCTTAGCTAATGAAAAGCCATGCTAACATTCACATTCATATATGCACCTTATATAGATGTCATGCCTCATTCCTATCTTATTGAGGGCAACTCAATGCTTTACATTAAAACATTAAAAGCATACTTATATCAAGTAATCATTAGGTTCATTTCGACCAAGAGTTCCGGTCTTTAAGCCCCCAGAACTCCTTTACCCTGAACTAAGAGGTTCCTGTGCTCCCATTGTTGTCTGCGTTTCAACTGGAGGCTGGAGTCCCAGGTAGATTGTGCAAATCAGGCCAGTGACGTATGCACTACACCACCAGACCAGTAGAGGGCAATAAAACAAAGACGAATGCCATTCATCACAGATGACACCATAGAAGCAGACGGACAGGCAGGTATCATTATGAGCAACACAACAGTTAGCCTGTTAGCATGAAGAGACTCAGCTGGCACTGTTTTAGATGGTGCTATATTTCATCACAGATGGATTCACTGAATCAACACGTGAGAGGAGATGTTTCAACACGGCTTTAAAATCCTTTAGAACTCAAAAAGCCGTGGCAGAGATCGACCGGTGTTTTGGTTTAAACAGCGACCCTATTAACTGGAGACTCTCAGTCGGATGCATCCCTCATAAACGTCTTCAGACGATCATTAAATATCTGATGAGGATAATTTGAAATCTTAATAAAAACTAAAGTAGTTTGCATTCCCAGGAACTCCCTCTGTGTTTCAACAGCTGTGTAAACTCCACAAACACTGACACGTTCAGCTGAAGGTCTCCAGTTTACAGGGTCGCTTTTAAATCCGTAACACCAGGAGAGAAGCATTCACGGTGGGCTGAGAGAAGACTACTGTTACAAGCTGCTAAATCAAGAGAATCACAGCTTCTTCTTTTGAAAAGTACACACACATACAAAAAAGATAGAACAAATAAAAACTAATGAAAGAAAGAGAAATCAAGTGAATCACAGATGTGTGTGATGTTATTGTGGACAACAGGGGGAATAAAAACACTGTGGTTAATCTATCAATCAGACACGTTCAGCAATGCAGGCCCTGCCCCCTGAAAGTCCAGGGACCTTTGAAAAGTACTACCCCCCTAGCAGGGGCTTTTTAGGGGGGAGATTATCTACCCCTGAACTAAATCCAGACCCTGGTTCCTCCGGTCGAAACACGCCTATTGCCATGTTTATCCACCATGACTTCCACTTTGACACATCAAATGAAACTAGATACAGCGGCTTATGTTGTAAGTAAGAGACTCCACAGTCTCAGGGGAAAGAAAACATAACATGGAAATTAAACAGGCAGTGTACAGTCAGCTCCACTGTGTTTGCAAAACTTTCTGGTTTATGTAAATCTGTTCAGAGAGGAGAGAGAGAGCGGTGCAAAGACCAGCAGTGACAAAAAGACAAACACAAAAAGGAATGCATGCAAACATACCACAGAAGTTGCATTTTAAGTACACACACAAAGAGTTTGCCATTCAGGTACAAGCTCGGCAAAGTAAGAGACGGGAAAGACAGCAGTGTGTAGGATGAGGCAGGGAGCGCATATGAATGAAAGAGCCGGAGAGAGAGGAACAAACAGAGGTGGAAAAAGAAATACACAACAGAGAGCAAGAGGAGATATGAGTTGACTGTAGTAGTTCTTGTTGACAAAGCTTTGTTCTCCTAAGCTTAGATCAAAATCATCCCCACATAAACACCTCCAGGTTAGAGGGGATTTATTCGAGATATATTTCTTTCATTTATATATTTTTCTTCCTCAATCCTGTTTGTTATCTTTTTGCTGCTGTGTTTTGCTCCCACTTTCTGTCTATTGTCTCTCCGAACACCCACACTCTGTCTCTGTATTTCCTCTGTTTCAGTGTATCCCAGTCTTTGTCTCTGTGTCTGTGTCATTGCAGAGAGCAATAAAACGGGTTGATCCGCTCGACATCTGCAGAGCTTAGCTTTTTGTAAAACCTGGTTCTAAACAGAGCGGAGGCAGCGAGTCAACAGATTCAGATTAAAGCGTCATGCAAACAGGCCTTCTGCAGAACAATGCTACACATCTGATCGTTGAGGTCAGAGGAATTTCTCACTGTGTTTTCTAAGTGTACGCATGGCATGATTGCTGACTTCTTTAATCTTCTTCCCAGGGAGTTCTCCTTCTTAGTCTTGCTCTTTTTCTTCATTCTGTATTTCAGTCGTTAAGATGTTGGATGTCTCAAACTTTTAAAGTTTCTTTTGTGGGCGATTTCATTTCCAGCAATTATCACTTGCAGTATTTTTCCATCACACACTGGCTCCTCTCAGGCTCTCTGCTGCACACATTGATTTTGCCGTGTGCTGCAAATCCAGATTTCTGCAGGAATCATTATTGCACCGGTAAAATGTTGCCTGTATTCACCTACAGACGGCATTCAGTCTTCCCTTAAAGCTAGGGTTGGTAGACACGGGAAACTAGCATGAATTTGAATGTAACATTTCCTCAGGACTTCGTCTAACCCCTCCCCTTGGAGCTCCTCCAAAACAACGCCTGCGCTCACATGCACGAGCACCGCTGATTCGTGACCATATGATGGTGACTGATTTAAAACCGGTCCTCAGCACATCTTTTGTGTTTTGCACTACGTCAACTCATGTCTCACTCAGTGGTAAGAAAACACCAAAACATTCTCATAGTGAAAGTTAAAAACTAGGGACGTTTCTCCGAGATCTATTTGGATTAGGGATGCACCGAAAATTCGGCCACTGAAAATTTTCGTCCGAAAGTGGCCCAGAAGTGCATTTTCGGTTTTTGGTTTTCGAGACAGAATGTTGTGATGACGTAAGAAAATAATGCGTCTGGATTGCTTTGAGCAAACGCGAGTCCTGCAGCTCATATCACGAGTTCCCTGCGACATTCACTTCACACCAGTGGGTCTTCATAGAGAACATTCCCTCTCTTCTTGCCCCCTTTTGAGCAGCTAACTAAAGAGATCAGCTCCTCTGATGCCTCTGTAGCAGACATTATTCCTTTAACTGCAGCACTAAAGCGTCTTCTAAGCAAAGAGGTTGAGACGGACCACGGAGTGAAAACAATACACTCTTAAGAGTCTGTCAGCACACGTTTCACTGAGATCTATTCAGATCCTCTGCACTTCATCGTGACTGTACTTGATCCACGTTATAAAGATCATTACTTGGATGTGAGAATAAAGCAGCGTGCACCAGAAATGATCCTGGCCGCAATGGATACAGAGAACCCGCTTGGAGACGGAGAAGCGCACAGCGCAGGAAGAAGAAGGAGAACAGATCGGTCTAGGGGCAGGGGCGTGTCCAGAGCTTTTTGAACAGGGTGGCCCAACTGAGGCTCTCACATAGGGAGGGGTGGCCATAGCATCTACAAATAAATAACATTTACCCTTTCTGTCTTCACAACATACTTTCATTAAAGTATTAAACAGTTGTTATATTCCCTTTGACTTTAAAAAAAAACATGACAAAGTGTTATACATCTTCTAAGCTTAATTCTTTAAGGACTTACAAAAGAGGGTTTTTTCAAAGTCACATTTGAGGATAAAGAGCCAATAAAATGTCTGTGCAACACAAACAGAAAATGCATGGCTTAATCTCAAATCCAAGGATTGAAATGTTACAACTGTCCCCGGTCTCCCTACTAATAATTGGCATAATAATTTATTTCAGTGTTTCGGTTTTCGGGTTCGGCCAAGAATTTTCATTTCGGTGCATCCCTAATTCGGATCCTTTGCACTTCATCGTGACTGTACTTGATCCGCGTTATAAAGATCATTACTTGTGTGGGAACAAAGCAGCACGCACGTGAAATGATCCAGACCGCGATGGATGCAGAGAACCCGCTTTGAGACGGAGAAGCGCACAGCGCAGGAGAACAGAGCGCAGGGAAAAGGACTCGTCTCTCTCAACCAGATGACGGGCATTCACCCTTGTTGTCTGATATGTTCAATGAGATCCTTGATTTTAGTGAGGTTAGTACACAGCCAGAGCCAGAAATGCAATGGTTGGGGAGACCGGGGACAGTTGTAACATTTTTGACATTTCTGTCTAGAACTTTGAGCTCTTTGAACCCAGTGTGTCCAAACTGCTATACAAACTAGCTTCAAGTGTCTGCCAATAAGTGGCCTATAAAATGCCTGTGCAACCCAAACAGAAAATGCATCGCTTATTTTCAAATCCAAGGAGTGAAATGTTACAACTGTCCCCGGTCTCCCTACTAATAATTGGCATAATAATTTTTTTTCAGTGTTTTGGTTTTCGGCTTTGGTTTCCTCATTCAGTTTTCGGTTTCGGCCAAGAATTTTCATTTCGGTGCATCCCTGTTAAAAACACAAACAAACATGAAATGTACGCTTTGCAGGAGGCGGGCAGAACGGCAGGATGGGATTTGATTGGTTTCATAATTTGGCTCCTGATGGCAGGGATTGGTTGGTGTTTTCCCAGGTTTACTCCGGCTTGATTGATTGCCATTGGGACATAAAGATCATTTTAATCAGTATAACAAAAAGTGTATCTAAATCTGACTACCAACCCCAGCTTTAACTTGATACTCTCCATCTGCTTCTCTGCATAGTCTTCTCTAGGCCCATTACTCTAATGATAAGCCCACTGACACTACCCACTTGTGCCCTGACAAGAACAAAGGTTAAGGCGGCGAGCCAATAAAGCAGGTGATTTAATAAATGCAGGAGCAAATGTGTAGCTACTGACATTTAGATTTTTATAACAACCCTGCTGGCAGATCTAGCAACAGTAGTGCACCAAGCAAACATGATCAACCTTTTATAATGACTGTAACACTGTGTTTATGGGCACCTGCATGACTGTGTGGAATCATGGAGTATCAGCTGCATAATGTTGAATACAATCATTTCTAAACAGTGTGTTCTACTATGAAATATTTACCCCTGTGTGAGTGCACATGCACAAAAAACAAATACAAACATGCCCATAAGATGTTCAGCAACAGCAACAAAGCGCTTCATGTGCACTGAGACGGTCCGAGTTCAAAGAGAATCTAAGAGCTGATGTGTTTACAGATGAGCATCAGAGCTAATCTGGCTCCAAGGCACTGCTGCTAATATTTTACATATTGACATGATGCCACAAACATCTCGCCCTCACACCCGTCTTCCCTCATGCTGCTCTCTGCGTGGCCCCATGTCCATCCCTTGCCAATTACTGTCTGTTTCCATATCTTCATATTGTATCAAAGGTGGGTTGCAGGCTTGACTCACAGCAGCAGAATCAGCTCAGGATGAAGTGATGCAAAAAGGTGTGTGTGGGGGGATAATAATGTGCATAGGTTGTTCCTGCAGCTGCTGAAGGCTATGATGTTTCAATACAAACAACAAACAAACACAGCCTTCTAGTTGCTTTAATGGCCTCAACCCGAGTCATTACAATGTGTTGTGTGAGAAAAGTAACACCTCTGTGCAGAACAAAGTCAGAGACGGACTGATAATTTAATTTGTTAACATTCTGCAGGCATTACAAGTGTCAATTGCTTGTCCATTAAAGTAGAAAATGTAAATTGAATGCACACAGTAAATTAAACATGTCAAAAGCAAATTAAAAGAGTCGATGTGTAATGCACCACAAGCTCTAAGGTATCAAACCATCAGATAATGAGCTGACAGAGCTGAGAGGGTGCATGCTCCCTTGTCCATTCAGCCTCTCTCAAGTGTTTAAGCTCAGCTTTTTGCTATCAACTCCTCTTTTCTTTCAAAACTCGCCTCCTCTTTAACATTCAGCCAGGATGAATGTTTTCACCGCAGCCTTATCCGAGGTGAGGACCCTTTGGCCTTTTGCACGGCAGCCTCTAAAGGTTCAAAGCTAATGGTCCAGACAGTTGAACTCTGAACTCTGACACAGTGCTGCGCCGGCTCCACTTGGGGTCAAATGGGTTATTTCTACTCTCACATTGACCAATTAAAACATTCTGTTGGAGGGGAAATAATGGGCTTTGTGCCACACACACACGCATACACAGACTTTGCACGTTCATAAAAAATCATAGCACATGCACACGAGCCATTTCAGGCAGGTGTAGAGCACGAGTGCATTTGAATACGTGTGTGACGTGTCTAAATTAGGGATGTAAATTTCAAGTATTTTCCGTGATCGATCTTTGGAAATTTTAATGATGAATTATCAATTAATCATTAAAAAAAGGTAAACGTTTTTCATGTAAAAAACAAAGCCAAATGCGTATTTTCCAAGCGTGCCGGACACAGCCCTGGTGGTGAAGCTTTCAGCAGTGTGACTGCTTCCTGGTGGCTGGCTGCAGTATAGGTCAAAAAAATCCGTCTCCCACATTCATTTGAATGGGGGAGCAGTCAAACTTTAAAAAATAAATACACGTCGTACAAATGTTTCTCACATCTGTATGCTGTGGTGATATGTAGTTAGTATTTGACTGTTTTGTGTCCAAGTCCTCTTTTTCCTGAAAAGTTTCTTTGTTGTTAGTTATTAGAGTTTAAAAAACGGGGGTTTTACTTCTGGGTTTCTTTTGATTCAAAGCCGCCGTAGAGTGAAACTTCAAAGGACACACAGCGTCTTGTGACGCTACGCTGTAGGGCGGAGCTTGTTACAGTGGCTTCACAGGCTCTGGCTGCACAATGGCGGTGCCCAGGATCAGGATTTTTTGGCTTCAGAACCGTACAACGGGAAGAGGCGGAGCAACGCTGTCCATTTTTATTTACAGTCTATGTTTTTTTCCCCTGAATCAAATTATAACTGACAGTATTGAATAACTACGGAGCATATTGAGGTGTTCAAATTTGTTAAACACGCTGAATATCAACATGTGGAGCAGGCTCATAATCTCTGCGAACATACAGTCACAAAAGTGGAGGCTCAGACTTCAACAAGGGAACTGAACAGAAACATATTTCAGACTCAGTGTCCAGTTTTCTGTCTTCTCGCTCTTATTGAGAAAAATAAACATGTGAACTTGGTCAGGTGTCAGCCGGGAGCGCAACCGGGTCATATTCAGGGGGAGAAAAAAGCGCTCGTGGAGACCTGTCACTCAACCGCAGCCCCCAGCTGAACGTCTCCGCTGTGAGCAACACCTTTAACAGCTGATTCACATCCAAACATGCTCTAAACGTAAAACACCTCCCTGGTAGCTGAACCAAATATGAGACCACATGATGTTTGATTGTTCCACGTGATAGAAAATTGAAAACAAAAAAATGTGTTTGAGTAAGTTCTTAAAAAGAACATCCCTAGTCTAAACTGAACCAGATCTGGTTGTTAAAGCTCCACTCACAAAAAAAGACTATTCTCCTTTAGATCTTTACTTCACAACCTTCACACCACCTTTTCATGTGAACAGTCTTTCCACACAAAAGAATAACTAGGGAGATAAAAGTACAAATCAAGGGTATCATGATATGATCAAATTTAGCAGACATCTCTGATAAAGAGAGAGGAAGGACAAAAGATCCAGTGACATCTCACACTCAGATATGTGAGAGTGTTTGCATTCATTTATAGCTTCATTGGCTGAGCTCTTTTTTATCTGCACTTTATGTTTTGTCTTTATCTCTCCTGAGATTATGCCTTGGAGCCTGTGTCAACATTTGCTACCAGTCATTCTCACCAAAAATCAAAGACAATGACTTAGACGGCCTTGTGGTTTTTCAGACACGACTGAAAAAACAATAACCGGTTTGGATTTGAAAGAAAGAAAGAAACCTCTGAGGGAGAGCAACTCAAATACTCTTTCAAGGGCTTTCATATGCATACACAAATTAACACAGTAGATTTCAATGCAGAAAAAAAAATGCTACGTCAGATAACACAAGATACTGCATAACCCCTGAAGTCCAATCAGGTGATTCTTTTAACCCATGCACTCAAGCTATTAACCCTTACAAAAGTAGCAGTGGTGATGATTCCAGTTGATATCTGTTGTCATCATTTGTTATTAAATGCATTTAGGTTTTGATCATGTGAATGTTTTTTCTGTGGCTTAGTCTATACGTTGCCTCATTTGAATTGCATGCAGCTACTTTAATGATTGATAGTCACTGCCAGATGCAAATATGTACAGCACTGTTAACTGTTGTCCTGTTGTGTCTGCATGTGTCTTCTTTAACATTTCCTCATTGCTGCTTCCTTATTGTATTTCTCCATGTATTTTATGTCCATGGATACTTTCTCAAAAGCTGACATATTATGTCCTTATGTAGCTTTTAGTCATTTTTAATTGTATGGTGCTATTTGTACTTTTCTTTTCTTCTTTTTTTTTGTTTGTTTGTTTGTTTGTTTGTTTGTGTTTTGGTTTCTCCTCTACCTTCTTACTTTGATTTTATTTTACTCTTTGTTTAATCTTGATCTTTTTAGGGAGCCTTTTTAACATCTGGCAAGGGACTAAGGATGTAAACTAGCCTTTTGGCTAACTGTGGCATATTTACAGAAGTGTTAATTAATATGCATGGTCCTTTTAAATAATAAAAATTAAAATCAAATTTTAAAGGTGACATATCACGCTTTTTTCATCAATATATATTGGTCTAAGAGGTCCCCAAAACATGTCTTTACAGTTTATGCTCAAAAAAACACTTTGAAATCAGATTTTGGCATGCCTGAAAAGCCCTCTTCTTCAGTCCTCCTCAGAACACTGTTTTCTCTCTGACCACGCCCCCTCAGGAAGTGGATGTGGTCTCGGCTCTCCAGCACGTTGATCTAATGTTTACATGTTGGCTGAATATACAAGGCTGCTCAGAGATCACGTTACTTCAACCCTCTGAATCTGATCCAGAATCTGATCCTGACGAAGAGGCGCCTGTAGCAGGACCTTTCTGAAGGATTGGTCACAGATTTAGTGTTTCTTGTTGTTTTATTTGTCAGTATGTTGACGTGTGTCTTGGTACACAGCTACGAACATGTAGCTATGTGGCTATGCTAACTAGCGCTAGCACGAATCCATGATAAATAAAAATCACCCAATAGATCTTCAAATCTGCAGACATGGGGAGTAAAACCGACCTTTGCCAGAAAGGCAGCAGGACCTTTCTGAAGGATTGGTCACAGATTCTGTGTTTCTTGTTGTTGTATTTGTCAGTATGTAGACGTGTGTCTTGGTACACAGCTACAGCTATGAACATGTAGCTATGTAGCTATGCTAACTAGCGCTAGCACTTATCCATGACAAATAAAAATCATCCACTAGATCTTCAAATCTGCAGACGTGGGGAGTAAAACCGACCTTTGTGTTTATTAAGACAGCCTACAACTAGCATGCCTCCCTCCTAAGCTCCTTGTTAGCACACATGTGTGCAGGGAATGAAAAACGGAGGGGGGATTCAGTATTATTTTATACAGTCTATGGGCTGAACAAGCTCTGAGCTCTGACTCCGTGACAGACCGGATATTGTTGTAACGTAACAAAAACACGGAAGTCAGAAACGGCTCATTTCACACACATTTACAGAAAGGTGGAGAAATCAGAACAGGGGCAGAATGGATTTTTTACATTCTCAGGGGTTTTGTAGACATGCCAGGGACACATATTTCAGGTAGAGAACCATTAAAAAGTCCATTTTGCATGATATGTCACCTTTAAAGCATGTTGTTCACATCCGTATGCTGTGGTTATATGTAGTTAGTATTTGACTGTTTTGTGTTCAAGGCCTCTTTTCCTGAAAAGTTTCTTTTTCGTTAGTTATTAGAGTTTAAAAAACAGGGTTTTACTTCCTGTTTCCTTTGATTCACAGCCGCCGTAGAGTGAAACTTCAAAGGACGCTACGCTGTAGGGCGGAGCTTGTTACAGTGGCTTCACAGGCTCTGGCTGCACAATGGCTGCGCCCAGGAGAGGGATTTTTTGGCTTCAGAACCGTACAACAGGAAGAGGCGGTCCGTTTTTAAGAATGCTAACTGCATTAATAGCAAAAGAAGAAAAAAACTGTCATAGCAATTTTCTCAGTTTCATAAGCTCACACCACTACATACGTACGGTATTTCCAGAGACTGAGCATGGCTGTAAAATGGAAACACACACGCCACGTCACAGAAACCCCAACGTAAATATCGAGACAGACGCTGTCAGTGCCCACAAGATGATTAACTTTTATGCACAACATAAATGTGCACACATGCCAATTCACACATATACAATATTTAGAGACTTAAGTGCACAAGATAATGAACTTGTTGCACGATATAACTTACTTATGCATACAAGATAATCAAATTAAGTGATCACTATAACTTACTTGTGCACTAAAGATAAGTAACTTGTGGGAAAAAGTAACTAACTGTTGCGCTTAAGATAATTAACTCATGTGCATGAGATAAAAATGAATAAGTGCACACAGTAGATTATTCTTGTACACATGATAATGAACCTTGGTGCACAATATAACTTACTTTTGCAGACAAGATAAAAATGATCACAATTACAGGACTTCAGGGGTTTTGTATTTTCCACTATGATTTGAATAGATCCCCTTTGAATGATATAACAGCACACTGGTGCATTATGCATCCTTTTTCATCATTTTAAAATGTATCAGCTTAAACAGCATCACTCTTTTACAATGAGATTTTTTATTCATAGATGGAATATGTTTGAGGGAGCCAAAGTACCACTTGACAGTGAACATGCTCCAGATCGCTACTGTTAACATTATGTGTGACACTGTAAAATGACTTGATCAGGATTCCTGGCTTGTAAAGGGGAACAGGAGGCCATTACAACACACAGTTGGACAACAACACTGGCACCTGTGTTCTCAACAGGACTCATAGAAATCTGCAGCTAAGTGTGTTTGTGTCAGTGTGTGTTTTGGCATGTTCATCCAAAAGTACATGCAATAAAATCTGCTTTTGTGACTACCAACAGCGTAGGTGCATAAAAAAGGACTTAAAACTCCAACAATATAGTGGTAAATAAAACATGACACAGTCAGGGTTAGCCTGTGCAACATCATCTGAAACAGGATAACTCAGGAGCGCTTATTGACCGGTATGATTCACTTCCTGTAACAGATCCAACAGCATGAGGTACAACAACACGAGAGCAGGAGAGTTTCACTTAGAGGGAGCAGAGACTGCTGACTCAGGTGATGCAGACAGTAAGAGAGAGGGATGGAGACAGAGAATTAGGGGGGGCAGAAAGTAGTGCAGTAACAAGGAAGCTAAAAGGATGGATAAAGCCAGAGGGAGGAAGAGGTTAGAGGAATGGAGGTCTTAATAGAAACAGAGGGATGGAAAATGTAGTAAGAGATAGAGAGAGACAATGAAAACGCATCTATGCTTACACATGCTGAGAGAATAAATAACAGTACGCATTTAGTAATCTGAAGATGGGGGCAAAATAATATAATCTGTCTTTTACATGCAACCATGTTTTAACTTCTCCCTCCAGTAACATGAGAATGCTTTCTAAATTCCTCTTCATTAAGGGTTCAGAATCAAAGATTGAGATGGGGGTGCCAAACCAGGGGCGCTGGTAACAGCTCATTTACATGCCCTATATGCAGAGGCTATAGTCCTTAAAACAGAAGGTCCTCAGTTCCCCCAATCTTTCCACTGTCCTCCATGAATGAAGGCATATAAGCCTGAGAATAAAACTTTAAAAGAACAAGTTTTTAAACTGCAACGATGCTTGCTCAAAGCAAAGCACAATCCTTGACTCCAACCAAAAACTGTATGCAAATGTGTGCACACAAACACGACTCCTCTCTGTGACTTTGTTTTTGCTTGTTTCAGCCTTAACTGTTGCAGAGCAGTATCAAGCTGTAACGACACATTGACCAATCTCCCAAAAACTTCCAGAAATCTTCAGGGTGGGATGCATGTGTGAATTCATGCAAACAGCCAAATATTTGACTTTACCTGGAAGTTTTCTCGCAATCCACGTCCTACAATTTCTGCAAGAACCCCAGCTGAGTTTTAGAGAAATAAAACTCCCAGCAGGTGATTGGGGGTGATGACATGCAGATGATGTGACTGCTGTCAACCTGGGAAAGTGACAGGTAGCAGGGTGGACACAAAGATCTGAGGGTGAGGAGAATCATTTTCAATACGAGAATGCCAAGGATACCTTCACATCCATCTGTTTGCATGAAAACCAAAAACTGTCTTTGTTACATGGGTCTCTTTTGTGAAGTCTGCCATCATGTGAACAGTCCACCGTGACTTCTGCAGCTTGTATTTGACATCATGTCCTATCCCTTGAGACTCCATCACCCCATCATCCAACACAGAAGACATCATACTGCAAGGGGCATGTTTGAACAAGCAACTTTGGAAAATGTGGGGGCAGAGGTGGTGTACATTTCTTGAAAATCAGTGCATTCAGTATTTTCTGTGATGTTTTTCAGGCAAAGCTACCAGCAAAACAGATTATATACAGTCAAATATAACAGACTATATACAGTCCAACAAAGCACACTATATGTACCAGAAGTATTGATGCACTTCACAGTGTGCAGCTGTTATGAAGGTGTTCCATTCAGCAGAAAGATTGCTCTTTAAACTGCAGAGAATGGTTGTGTAATGGAATAATGCCATTAGTTCAAACAGGCCTCTGCAGCTGTGGCTGGCATCCATTCATTTGTTAATGGTAACGTAAATACTAATCATTGGTGTCACTATGAATAACTGGGCCTCTTGTCAACATGACATTAAAGGAAAATGCGATGTCAAATACTGTTTATTTCAAATGAGATGGCATAACATGAAAGGAGCACTGTGCAAAGAGTAAAAGTGTCTTCTGTGTGGCATTGTGAGCTCAGTAAATCTTTGAAGAGATGCAATTATGACTGCCAGGATAAAAACAGAGCAGATACAAACAGCGTTTACAGTGTGACACCCAAGCGGCAACCTCCAGTCTAAAAATATGAATCCAATGCAGAAGTGCTAAAAACTGCAGTTCATCGAGGATCCACTTGAGGCTGGCTCTGGAAGTACTGGAAACCACATACACACCAATTCAAAAAGCTGATCTTTACAGCAGAGATAAACATGTTTATAGCCTGGTTCAAAAAAGGAGTCTAGTCTGGGTAGCTCAGGGGGTGAATTTTTTCTAACACTGCAATTTTCAAGATATTGGGATTACAAGTCTTCCAATGAGAGGCACAGCTGACTGTGGGAACACTCAAAGCCCGCCTCTTTACGTCACAATCGCTCGACAGCAGCAATATGGCTTCCGCCGACGGTTGGCCTCAAAACAGTGCTTCAGAAACAGATGGGTGATGTCATGGATACTACGTCTATTATAGCCTATGGTGACACCACAAAGACAGTGAGGTTCATCAAATAGCACAGGGAGGAGTTACACTCAGGTGTGTACATGACTGAAGAATATTCAGTGAACTTCAATGTTCGTTTAACAACATGTGTTTGTGTTTGGTTTTGTTCATCAGAACATCAGAGGTGAGGCTAAGGGGTCATTTAAGGCTCTCCGTTCAGTATGTGACATGTTTATGCCTCTTTTTGCTAATTGTAACCTGCAATAAGGATTGTTTTTTGCATCCCTTGTCGTAGACGAAGGTGCATTTCTCCTCAGTTTTCAGCAAATACTCTGATCATTAGCTGGTGTGACGCACAAGAATGTGTGGTCACATTATGTAATTGATGTTGTGTTGTTTATGTATATGTGTAGAGTGGTAAATGAGATCGGTATTATTGTACTTTTGTATGAATACTGATTTTTAGCTCAGTATCAATTTACACCACAAGGGGTCCAGCCTCCCATTGAGACAGCTTAGTATGCTCAGCAGCTCTTGTCTTCAGACTGGCAGAAGTGAAAGAAGGAGACACACTACCTGTTGCCTGTCTCATTCATTTTCCTGTTGTTTACAGAGAATTATAATCTGACTACAGTCCTCACATCCGGGGCCTGTAACACTGGTGTTTCCAGCATGGCTGCAAAACCAAAGATGATTCCTCACCTTTGCCTTTCAGAAACAAAGGTGTCAGATATATCCTCCTCCTCACCTACAAATCCCTGCATGCCCTCGCCCCCTAATACCTGGCTGACCTCCTCCACCAACACACTCCATCCTGGAACCTACGGTCCTTGGACCTGGGTCTCCTCTCCATCCCCCAGACTAAGCTGCAAACTTTTGGAGACTGTGCCTTCAGTGTGGCAGCCCGCACTCTGTGGAACTCTCTCCCTCCAGACATATGCAGCACCCCAACCCTGGACACTTTTAAAAAAGGAGTCAAAACGCACCTTTTCCTCAAGGACCCTTTACCCATTAGCTAGTGTTGTCCCCACCTACCCCCCAGACCCCCTACCTGACCCTGTGAAGCGACCTTTGGTTTCTTAAAAGGCTTTATATAAATCCCAGTTATTATTATTACTAATATTAGATTTTAATACATTTACTGTCGGATGTAATGTGGGAATATTACAATGGAAGGAGTCTGCTTGTGGATTGTAAAAACATGTCACTATTAATATCTTGGGAGGACAGAATCGTCCCTATTGATTAAACTTCTGGGCATTATATTTAGTATGTAGATTTATTGGATCATTTGTGACAGGGCAAAGGGAGAGCACACAGACAGTCAGAGACAGACAGACAGAGATGAAGACACACAGACAGGCAGCAAGTAAAACAAGAGAGAAAGAGACGGGGGTGGCAACAAGCAAGCAGCAAAAAGCAGTTTCAACACCGACCCCCCGCTAAGCTTGACAAAGAATCATTCATAAATTCAAAAATATGAAACACTCTGCCGATGCTTCATTCTTCATAGGAGTGATTCACACACTTATCTTTTGATTTTAATATCTCTGAAGAAACTGGCCTCAGGTTTTGTTTTCATCAAGAGCCTTTTTTTGCTCTGTCTGTCTCTCCTGGCTCCTTCGCTCCCTCGAGCTGTGTCAGCGCTTTCTGAAAGAGGAATGGGCTTCATGAACACACCCTCATGTGGTGGTTATTTCCAATCCTTCCAAGGCTATCCCTTATAAAACCTGTATGATTATTCCTTTACAAATAATACATCAATAACAAACAATAATAGTAGCCAAACAGCTTGAACTCCCCCTGTATCCTGTCAAATCTATACTTTTGTAAATAGAGTCCATGTTGCCAAACATCAAAGGAGAGTCTAAAGAAGATTTTGGGGGGAAAAAAATGAAGTGATGCTGTACCTAAGAGACCGGATTTAGAACAAATAAGTGACTCATAGCTTCAAAAGCACAACATCTGTTTGAACCTCAGTGCCGACACGCTGGGAAGTGATAAGCTATTGCTGAAACCATCCCTTTGTTGCGTCAGGACCTTCTGAGGTAAGAGGACTATAATGTCAGAAATATTATCATCCTATGACATGACAATGTTCCGGCACTTTTTAATTACCCACTCAGAACTGCATCGAGGAGGTTCGCTCTCAAATGTATTCAGATGAACTGTCAGATGTCTCCTCTATCAGCTTTCCTCACATCTCTTGACAGGTCTACAACTCCAGTCAGTGTTCCCCAAACTCTGTCACACTGAATTCACTCAGCTCACTGGTCTTGAAACCCAACGACACCTTCAGCACGAGTTTTGTTCCTTTAGTGTGAATTTTCTTTCATCATCATTCGCCATTTGCAATCTTTCATTCATAATGTGCACTGTAAACCAGAACAGTACTTCTACCTCATAGCCATTAAGGGTACAGAACTCAAAACCAGCTCTTTTGTTGAACAAACAATTAATGATTGAGTTATCTGAATGATTAATGTTGTTTTAATTATATGAGGATCCATTTAATTGAGTTAATATCCATGTCCAAATAACAACTTTTGAGTGTACAGAGGGACGCCGCGTATGATGTCATCAACGTCACCACGTAAAGGCTGATTTATACTTCTGCGTTGAATAAACGGCGTACCCTACGCCGGGGGTCCGTGTAGCTCCCGTACCTACGCCGAGGCCTACACACGTAGCTGACGTGCACCTCCTCCAAAATGTAACTCCCCGTAGAGCCAACGCAGAACTCAAGCCCTGTGATTGGTCCGCTCGGCGTCTTTGTATTTCCCGCATTTACAACACTTCCGGGATCCCGGACATCGGCCGCACATCGGCTGCGTATTTCATCTCCTCCTCTCTATTCTTCATGTAATCATGTCTGTATGATAAACAGCAATATGTATCAGCTGTAGATTAACATAACACGCTCTGAAACTCTGTGGAAGGGGTGCTGGTGGCCTAGCGGTCTAAGCGCCCCACATATAGAGGCTATAGTCCTCGTCGCAGGGGTTGCCGGTTCGATTCCCGGCTGGTCGACCATTTCCTGCATGTCTTCCCCCGCTCTCTGCTCCCCACATTTCCTGTCTCTCTTCACTATCCTATCAAATAAAGGCAAAAAGCCCCAAAAATATAACTTTAAAAAAAAATGAAACTCTGTGGAAAAGTAAACAGAGATCGTAGCGGGACCGGAAGCAGGCGGCCGGCTATCAGAGAGACCGCACTGCCCTCAGGCGTTTCGGCGGAGAATTGCTGCGCGACACAGACACACCGACGCACAAGTATGTGGGGCTCATGTCCGCGTCAGCCCCTGCTGCGTAGGGGAACCACAGAAGTATAAAGCAGCCTTTAGTCTATCTACCATCACTTGGTCAACCTTTCTTGTAAAGCACATTTCTTGCACAATAAATTCAAAAAAAAAAAGAGTGTGGAGTTTGCATGTTCTCTCCATGCATGCGTGGGTTCTCTCTGGGTACTCCGGCTCCCTCCCACAGTCCAAGAACATGCTCACCAGGTTAATTGGTCTCTCTATATTACCCGTAGGTGTGAGTGTGTGTGTGAATGGTTGTCTGTCTCTACATGTTAGCTCTGTGATAGGGTGGGGGACATAGGTGTACCCTGCCTTCCACCCAAAGTCAGCTGGGATTAGCTCCGGCCTCTGTGACCCCGAAACAGGATAAGTGGTTGAGATAATTGATGGATGAACACAAGGAAAAGACTAAACTAACCAAACCATGACATGGACTCAGTTTCATCTAGTATGAATTAAAAATGTAAAATATCTGTAACTAATACATTTGAGTTATGGAAACTCAAAAATTGAGTTTAAAAAACAATATAGTAAACTGAAATCTTATTCTATAATTTCAGTTTTACTCAAAATTTGTATTTCCACTACTTAAAAACTCTTATGTAATCAGTTACCACAAACATTTGGAGTCATCTGTAGTGCTATGTAAGTGTCTGCCTCCCAGAGAGACTGCCGATACTGTCAATACAAAGTCAGAGCACATCAGCTGTTGTCTGACAGTGATATATGTCTCTGGGAGGGGTTTCCAACTTTTTGTGCATACCCATGAAGGCAGCAGTTGGTGATAAACAACTTACAGCCAAGATGTCCTTTTCTGTGTGCTGCTTTGGTTACAGTACAATCAGCAACTTGAGAAGCAACCACATGTTCACATAAAAAGCAGCTCTCTCAGCGCTCCTCTCCACTCTTGTAACTTTGCAGCCCAGAATTTGTACAATTAAGGTTGTAGCACCTTGGCTCCGGGCAGGACAAACCCTGTTTGGAAAGATACAACTCCTTTTCACAGATCCAATAAAAGAAAAACTCTGATTTCTTACTTTGTAGTTTGCTCAACTTGGCTTGCAACTTTTGCATCTTCATTTCTGAAAAGACTGCACGAGACCTCCTTGACTTTCCTGCTCCCGTGTCTCATCTCATCTCCACCCTTACATCTCTCCCATCGGGCTCTTTTAGTCTGTTCCCCTGAGAGCTGCATGAGACATTTTTTCGTCCTTCGCCTGAAACATTGCACTCCGGTGATTTATACCTCTGCACGTCTACCTCTCTCTCTTTCCCTCTTTCCCTCTCTCCCTCTGTGTGTCTTTCTGTCCCATTCGCTTCCACCACCTTGTAGCTCTTGCTCATTGTCCATTTCTTTCTTGTTTGCCTCAACACACATACCCCTGCAAACACACCGGCACAAGGACACTTGCACTCACACACGCACACACGCACACACACAAAATAGCCCAGGGCATTGCTGAGTGTAGGCGCGAGGTCTCTAATCCTGTCCCAGAGAGAGTGGGCCTGCTGGGGGATTAGAGCAGGGCTGTGGGTGGCTCAAAAGATGGAGGGCATAGAAGGGTGGACAGCTTGAGAGAGGGTATGAGAATGAGTAAAACTGCTTTCTGGTGGACACAGATGTGGGTAAAACCTGCAGCGACGATCGATCTGAATAAATCAGCATGCATCCTCAGAGTTACCTCTCCGCCCTCGGAGGGCAGCGCCACTTAGCTTTTGTGGAAAGGTTTTTTTTTCCCTACAGAAGGCAAAATGTTCTTTAACTTTAACTGAAACATCCTGTAAGGAGCTACTCACTGGATTTTAGATTGACTGAAATGAAGACTGATGCCTCTTTATAACCTACAGAAGCAGAGCGGACCATCAGGGGTAACATCGGTCAGGATGAGTATTCATTTGTTTACATTTTCCTTGAGAAAGATTCACAGTGCATGATTCATTTGACTTTGCCTGAGATAATTCAAGTAATGTACAATTCACAATCAATAGAAATAAGATGCTGTTTTTAGTCCAAAAAGGCTTCAACATTAACACAAACCTTAAGTAACTGTTGCATATTGCATTCACGTGAGGAGACAATAAAATCCCCTGTTCATATGAATTAACAAGATACAGCGCCTATGTTGAACTACACGTGCAGCTATCCCTAATTTGAAGCATTTGCCAAATCATCTCTTAAGTGGCCGTGAAGCCAGGCTGAATGCGTCTCAGATATATCATCTCCACAAAGCATGCCACATCAACACCGTAACGTCCTGCAGATCAGAATGAGCTTCATGTCTGAAAAACTGCACAGCAGACGTTATCAATAACACATCCATGTAACTTAAAGACATGAGTATCCCTCAATATCTCAAAGCTAAACAAAAATAATACTGCTTTAAAATTAGCCGTCAGCACAAGTTTGCATTGAGTTTTTTCAAAGAGGGTGCAAGACATACAAACATCGGGGGTCTTCACAGAAGCTTAAACTGTAAATTACTACTCAACACAAAGATAACAACAAGGAGTGATCAAATGGGTGAGGCCCATTTCACACATGACCCTGTTTTCTGTCGTCTCAAAATGTTTCTGCACAAACTGTAAACGGCGGTGTCCAACAAGGCTAACCGATCTGTAACATCTCAAATGTTCTGAAACAGGCTGCAGATTCAGTAAATATGCAAACTTTGAATAAAAAACAAATGCAACAACAGCAAGTTCTGCAAATTCAGGAATGATGCAAAATCAAACATATGCATGAGTATCTAACCCACTCTTGGATGCACATCTCTCTAGGTTCTTAAGGAGCTGTGTTATGAGTATAATAACCATAAACACACACACAAGTAAGTCTGTAACAATAGCTTCCATTCACATGTGCATGAAAATAATAAACTGGGCCCTTTAAATAAGAGAGAAAATAAATTGTCCTTGTAGGTTTGCACATTTCACAGGAATTAAGAGACAGGATCAATTGTTTGAGTTCTGGTCAGACAGAAGTGTACTCTGCTGAAGTCAGTCAAGTTTGTCAATAAGTCAAAAATCGTTGGAGTGAACTCTTAAAGTTGTGTGTACCAATAAAATGACTACAAAATCTTACCACAGGTAAGGTTCATCCAGATGTTTCACTGGATCTCTGGTTCTGGTTCTCTGGTTCTCTAGTTCTCGCCATCGACTGGAATGGTTTATCTTCTCCTCAGGATCTCCTCTTTCACTCAAAAACCTGACCTGTGTTTACAGATAGGTTTATGGTCTTTGTTCTGCATATCTTAATATTTAAATCTCATGTTTCTCATTTGTTGCACAACATTATACTAGATCACAAAATTAAAGTTACTCTCTAGTTCAATATTCAGTCTCAGCAGTACTAGAATGATTTTGTTCAAGTGACTTGAAGGCTGTTACTTTTTGTAACAATCAGTAATGAAATAACAGTTTAACTGTTCAAGATTTACCAACATTTTAGTAACAATAAACACATGAATTAAATATACAATCTTTACTTTCTTAATGAAAGCATATATTTTTCGGTAAAACAGATTATCTGTTGACTGATTAAGTAAACAGTTCCTATTACAAAATGCCTTCAGCAGTAATAATAAACTATATTTTGTAATCTATGTTTTTAAATCAGAATTACTTCTCAAAACTCAAAAACACCTCTAGTACATGAGGAGTAAACATTCATTCACTAAAATATATTTCCGTCTTTTTATCTTTGAGTAAAATGAGGATTTTAACCATGAAAAATCATAAAAAGGTTTACCTTGACATATTATTCAGTCATCTAACCACAGTGAAATGTTAGAATAACTTTAGTAAGGTATTTGTCTTCTGCTAACACACAGCACAACTAGCAAAACAAACTGAAAGCTAGCTTACCGAGACACGTGAGGTGCAGATATCACAGGCACTTCTGCAGGGAGATGCTTTCACTCTTGATCAATAAATCCTCAACTTGGATAAACTTCCTGGATGATTTCACAGCATTTACTAACTTCGGCTACTCGACGTGGTAACAATGTTTCTGCATGAAGTCTGCAAGAAGAAGAGAAGTCGCGTCTCTCTCCTGCAGGTACCTGTGCACTGAAAAGTCGACACTGCAAAACTTCCGGTTGAATTAAGTTTTTAAACTGGCAAAAATAAAAGATTTAACTTAATTATCACAACTAAATAATTGTATATCATAAATAAAATAAATACAATAATACACTGTCTTTATATTTAATTATTTTTTCGAACTATATTTAACCAAATTTTACAAGCTGGGTAACAAGTAAAATACAGCTCAACAAGGGTTGCTGCATAAACCGCAAATGTGCTACAAAGAATATAATGAATGCTCTACAGAAAATACAACATACACCTGCAAACTGAGAGGTAGCAACATGTGCCCCAGACCTGCAGGGGGGCTAACGTGCAGGGGTTCCCAAACTTTTCAGGCCGAGACCCCAATTGTCCCTCAAAGTGATTAAATGTGGCTTCATTTAGCTGGTCTGCAGAAAAAGAGCCTACCTATTTAAGCATTTGTCTGTGTTTCCTTTGCCGTTATGAATTAACCTGCAGTTACTGATGCTTTGATGATTAACTGTTCACTAACCCTAAACTTCAGAATCAGAATCAGAATCAGCTTTATTGGCCAGGTATGCTTGAACACACAAGGAATTTGACTTTAGAAAACTGCACTCTCTATGTACAAGGCATACGAATAAGACAAACAAATAAAATAATAAAATAAAATAATAATAATAATAATAATAATAATAATAATAACATCAGCTATAAATACAAAGGAACAGCAAATAGGCATGTACAGGCTAAAATAATATGATAGGAGTCATCTGGGAACAAAGAAAGGCAGAAAATGCATTACATTTTCTATTTTCAAGGTTTTATTTCAAGGTTAGCTACTATTTTTGTCAATATTTTTTACTATAATGGGTAAGATGTACTATTTTTAGATAACTTTAAAAAAAAAAAACCTTCTGGACGACATCTTACGACCCCCCATTTGTGTCTTTGGGAACCCCTGGCTTAGTGAACCCCTATAAATCTCAATGAAACAAGATTATTGATGTGAGAGAGAGTGACATTTTTTTTTTAATTCCATGAGAAAATATATTTATTGTTAATATGTGAAACTAGCATTGTTGAACGACAGCAAGTAATATCAAAATGTATAGTAGCAGGGGGGCTAATTCAGTTCTACAGCTAACCCACATCCTGTATTCTGAGTCTACTAATAGTTCCACTAGCTGCACCACTAACTGGGCAGTTTACTTGAGCTACACTTATGAGCAGTAGTTTTAGTAAAGCTAGCTGTCTATCTGAAACAATTTCTCAAAAAAGGTTGAGGTTTTTTTTTTAGATGTTACAAAGTTATGTTTCTGTACAGTGCACCCTGCCTCAGGATTGTCTGCTATTCTGTGATCTGATATTAAGTTCACTGATTCGTCTTCCATTCTTCCTAAACTGTGCCACTCAGCACCTCCACAGGCCCGGAGGACTTCTGCTGTCATGTATCCATTTACATCATTTTTTGTTTTGCACAATTTTTGTCTTTTCATTTTTGGATCTGTGTCTTTTATATATTTGCAACACACTTGCTGTTCATGCACTTATATTCCCTTTTGAAATATCATAATTTGATGTGTTTCTGCTGATGCATGTATTTTGGATTTCTGCTTATGAGTTTGCATTGTTTCTGGATTTGCAGCACTAATGACAAATGTTTGGGCCATTGTTAGCCTTGTTAGCCACCATAGCAAACACTATCACTCTCCATTCTTTGTCTAGTTTTTTTGACTGTGCATAATGGTTAATTATGCAACACTTTCCCATAACACCACTCTCTGGCACAGCAGTTTAGAGCATGCGGTCACGCTGTAGGAATTCATGCTGAAGTCCTTCAATCATTCATCTCCTCATGTTAGATTACAGTTGTTGTTACAAACCCATGCAAGTATCCAAAACCCAAAACAATATTGAGCTCATCGCTAACAAAGCTTTAAATGCTTCATCCTGTATTGGCAAGAACACAAGTCAAGGCACCAATTCAATACCATTTCCGGTCAGCCACATATACTGGTTTCAGGCCAATTATCATGACAGAACGAACAAGAGTGTGGCTCTGCAGAGAGAGTTTAATGATGGTCTCATGAAATATCAGTCTTCCGAACAATATCATGCAAATCATTTTAAATTGCATCACTATCAGTGAGGTGCTCAGCAATGGAAAGTCGAGGAATCTAATACATGAGTACAGGAGAAATGAAGAGATGTTTCATGTTTGATGAGACAGGGGAGAGCAACAAACATTAAGACCCTAATTATATTAAGACCCATTTTCAAACAGGGAAGTCTGCATAAAAGCTCAAACTTCAAATGAATTATTTTTCATATCGTGTCTCCAGTTTGATGTCAAGAAACCTGGTTTCTGTCCAAGTAAATAACATGGAAACGCATGCTTCTTCTTCTACATTTTCCACCTCCTTCCTCCTGTTGGCATGTCTCCCACGCCTGCACTACTTTGTGACAGGAAACAGCATGTGTGCCAGCGTTCCCTTTGATATGGAACATCAGGAGCAGTTTCATCGCACCGCCAAACACAGTTTTGGTGTTCAGACGCGCTTGTGTTTCTGAACACTAACTGAACGTGTCTGAACGGCATTCAAAGGAAGGCCACTGTCAAATGCCTGCTGCTTCTCTTACACGACTGTTATTCATTTTAAACCAAGTGTAAGGCGAGAAACACACACAGGTATGTACATATTAGCTGTGTGTGACTACAGAGTGAAGCTGAAACAGAGTTGGATTGGATACTTTCATGGGCTTTGTCAGAATATTTCCAAAAACATGAGGATGCAGGCTGCATCATGAGAATGACAATGAGCTCCCTGAAGCTCTTTCTTATGATTGAGATGTCTCGCACAAAGTTGCACTTTGCGTGTGTCGTACCCCCAATTACGGCTCCCGACGACCACAGTCGGCCTCATTTAAAAAAGGTTGTCCTTCTCCTTTTTTTTTGCTCAAGGCCAAAGTTGCAGCTTATGAAAGATTGATTATGATGCCAAAAAAAAGAATTCTGTTTTCAACAGTGTTTCTGTGAAAGAAATGAATACTGTTGAATCATACCCAGGATATGGAAACCATGATTACATTATTTCTCTCAATTTCATCTACATTCGTTTTTCGTCTATTTTGATGGATTTAACATATCATGTAGATCATTTGAATTGAAACAAGGGATGTTCCAAAGGCACTGATTTCCTAGTCGTTAAGAAAACAGTCAAAAACGAGCACAATTTGTTCTACACCGCTTAAAAAGAAGGGGGGATCACAGCCAGTCTGCAGGGAAACAATATTGAATTGGTTTGCTGAGTGTGGCGAAACAAAGTAGAGCAAGCCCCATCAGCCTTCACTGACACGCCGGTAGTTGTTAAGGTGGTTGTTCAAGATGCAAGATTCAAGAAAGCTTTATTGCTAAATGAGCTTACACACACAAGGAATTTGAAGTGGTGATTGGAACACCGGTACTAAACAACAATACAGTAAGAGCCATAAATATAGAAACCAAAATCTAATTTTCTAAATAAAAGTATAAAAGTACTTTTAATAGACATAAATAAAAGCCAGAGTGCAGAAGACCATAATAATAAATTAGGTTATAGATTAAATTACAATATTGTACCTGATTATTGAAGTATTGCACAGGTATCACAACAGGAGTGTTGTGATTTACAGTGTTATTTACTGCCCCAGCTAAGTGTAATACACCAGTTTAACCAATCGAAGTCTTCATACAATTCAGTCTTTATTTTCTAGATCAGACTACTGACAAACTGCTGTGCTACAAGATACCATCCATCATCTGTGCTTATTTGGATCTGGGTAGTGCAGCATTAGAGCACTACAGCCCAGCAAGTAGTGGGGAGTTGTGCTGCAGCTTAAGGCTGATTTATACTTCTGCGTTGAATCAACGGCGTACCCTACGCCGGGGGTCCGCGTAGCTCCCGTACCTACGCCGAGGTCTACGCACGTAGCTGACGTGCACCTCCTCCAAAATGTAACTCCCCGTAGAGCCGACGCGGACCGCAAGCTCTGTGATTGGTCGGCTCGGCGGCTTTGTCTTTCCCGCATTTACAACACTTCCGGAATCCCGGACATCTGCCGCACATTGGCCGTGTATTTCATCTCCTCCTCTCTATTCTTCATGTAATCATGTCTGTATGATAAACAGCAACATGTATCAGCTGTAGATTAACGTAACACGCTCTGAAACTCTGTGGAAAAGTAAACAGAGATCGTAGCGGGACCGAAAGCAGGCGGCCGGCTATCAGAGAGACCACACTGCCCTCATGCGTTTCGGCAGAGAATTGCTGCGCGACACGGACACACCGACGCACAAGTATGTGGGGCTCATGTCTGCGTCAGCCCCTGCTGCGTAGGGGAGACGCAGAAGTATAAATCAGCCTTAAGACACAACATTTGATCGTCATTTCAGGCTAACAACGATAAAAATACTACTAATTATTGAACTGACTAACCCTAAGGCTGACAAGCGAAGGTGTTGGCATTAAATTGTTTAGTTGACTGAACGTGCACATCTCATTTAACTCCAATCATTTCTATAGATGATGCCTCAGACGCATTGACCTTTTGACACATGCACTGTGCAAAAAATTAAATCCAAATGACCATTCAGGAAGTTCGATTTTGACACAGCTTAACCCCGTCATTCCATTTTCATTTGGTTGCTCCAAATGATATGTAGGGGGAGGGGGTGACAGCTGGCTCTGCATGTGTGTGTTTGTGTGTGAGTGTGTGTTTGTGTATGCGGGTATGTGTGAGCTTAACTCCACGCTGAATGCAGATGATGGGCTTAATCCGGCTGTTCAGTAGGTCATGCTGTGGATAGCTACTGTTTTAAAGCTGTCCGTATTCTACTGACACACAATCTTGCCTCTACAAAACAGCACAACATTCAGTCATCTGCATTTCCACACAGCTTCTCTTTGGATCACACAACCCAAAAATGAAAGTTTGTTGAGTTCAACTTTGATTTTTGATTTTGAATTTGCAGTGTGCAGAAGTATTAAGGAGAGGGATTGTGGCAGACAAGGAGAGAGAAAAGAAAATGCAGAATTAAATAAAGGAGACAGCAGAGTCAGAAAAAAGCAGAATCACAAAGTGAAGCACAAAGCGAGTCAGACAGAGGGGAAGACAAACAGAGAGTAAGAGTACGGGTGCTGTGCTCTGTGTCTGACCTCTGTTACATGAGCCTCTCAACAACACCAGAAACCTGTTAACAACTGGAGTCCATTTAGCTTGCAGCAAATACAGCAGAGGTTCAGAACTGGTCTGCACCACCCTTTTCCATTAGTCACAAAGGGACAGTCACACAGTATGTGCAGCAGTTCAAAAGCACACACATTACACACACACACCAAAAAAGGAAATTACATGTATCAAAGGTGATTAAGTTCAGCCCCTTGTTCATGTAGCTTTCTTTTGCTGCACAGCTCCCATCACAGAGTAAAAAAAAGGGAGCAAAATGAAAAGGTGTGCAGGAGTGGAAGTCTTGTAACCTCTGAGGAAATCAGCTTTAAAGCCCAAGAAAAAAACACGGAAGAGTAAAGAAGAGTAAAGAAGAGTAAAGAGGAGCAATAGAGGAGAGAAAGAGGGCCGGAGATGGGGACAAAAAGACGAGTTGAAAGGTCAGAAAAATACAGAGATGAAAGAGAATCCTAAAAAGGTTGAGAGGTTGATTTGGGGCACACATTTGGACAAGATTTCTGCATAGAGCTTTCAGACAAATTGTTTGAAAAGAGGCTACACATAACTTCAGAGACGATGAAACATTCATTAAATCAGTGTTCATACATATTCAACTTGCTATAACTTCCATTGCTGCTTCATCACTCTGTCTGGTGTCTCCTTTGTCCACGCATTCACTTCTGTGAAATGTTTATTCAGCCTAGAAAAAAGTAGCAGTGACATCTATGCCAGTTAGCAAAATGACAGAGATTTGGAGGTTTAAGAGAAGACGTCCTCATCAAAATACTGTGAATATTTTACAAGTGATAAAACACATGTGGGCAAAGTTGTAGTGTAACATTTTCTTCTCTCAGTAAACGCTTCTCTGGTTGTGAGAATGATGCTTCTGGGACACTGGAATATACCACTGAGCCTTTCTGAGGTGTTGCTGGCCTAATTCTGTTCATGTGGTAACTCGTGAGTTCTCTCCACACACACACACTACTCTGAGAGAGAGAGAGAGAGAGAGTAGGTCATTCATGAATGAAGTTTTTCCATATGTATTTGCTTGGATGCATCTGTTATAGCTCAATTAATTCAGCCCCTACAAAAGTAAATGCTGCAGGTAATAGCACATCAATATTTGATCATAACCTTAATTTACATCCACTACTGTTATGTCAGGCTTCAGGATTACACTGAAACAAGTCACAACCACTGACTATGAAGATGAATGAAGTGTCTCTACTTCCTCACGCTGTACAAAAGTGAAGCCAAAATACCTTCCACCATGAGCACTGACATCTATCGGGCCTGGTTTTTGGAGCCAGAGTATGCACGTTAGAGGTTCAGCTGGTAAAGCCACGTTAATGTTGACCCTGTAGATCACCACAGTCCACAGTGGAAAAGATTCATGTGTGGGTTTGAAGCAGAGACTGATAATGATGGAAAGTTTGGTCGACGTTTGCTCTGTCTCCTCTTGCTGTTTCTCCTCTACACTGAACCAGGAGGATAACAATTACATTTAAGGACAGACACCATGTTTGAGAAAAACTTCTCACATGTGTTTTGACTTTATAGTTGGACCCATGCTCCTCTGTTTACATGGAAGAGGCAGGGTGCATGACGTATACTGAAGCCAGCCAGAAGAGAGAGCTTCAAACGGTCTGGCTTTACTTTTGCAGAGCTGCCATTTTGTAATAATATTATCTATATCTTTATCTTTATCTTTATTTTTTATTATTATTATTATTATAATTATTGTAAAATGAAAATAAAATGAGATAAAATGAAATAAAATATAGCAGATATTATATATTACAACAATGTACCCCCATAGTTATAAATAAAATAATAATACTAGTACTAATAATAGTAATAATACTACTATTATTATTATTATATCATTATTAATAATAATAATAGTAATAATAATAATAATAATAACAATAATAATAATAATACTAATAATAACACTCAGAATAAAGATAAAGATAATAATAATAATTCTAATAATAATAATAATAATAATAATAATAGTAAAATGAAAATAATAGTAAAATGAAAATAAAGTGAGTTCAAATAAAATATAGTAGGTATTACAGATAACAATATACTACCTTAGTTAAAAATATAATAATAAGAATAATAAGAATAAGAATGATAATAAGAATAATAGTAAAATGAAAATAAAATGAGATAAAATGAAATGAAATATAGCAAATATTACAGATGTACACTTCTACACTTCCAAGAAGTAACTACATTGACAAAAAGTATGTTTGAGACAAATTTATTTCTTGTGTGATCAATTTTAAAGTTTGACCCATGTCCCATCTGTTTATATGGAGGAGGCGGGCCTAATGACTGGTACTGTTGCAAGTCAGTAGGAAGCTCTCACTGTTTGGCTTCACTTTTTTACAATAATCCTTATTTTTCTATAGTCTCTGGTCACTGTTCTGTCTACACTGTGTGTTAAGTGAGGGACTCTTATTGGATGGATGTACCTGAACACTTCTATTTTTACATATCTGTGTAAGTGTGTGAATTATACACAAATGTCAGCAGTCGTATCTCCATCAAAAAGCTAAAAAGAAATAACTATGATAACAAACATGAATGAAGCAGCACCATTAGCCTCAGTAATAGCACTCTCCAAAATGAATAAATTGCCTAACAAAAGGCTACTCTCATAATAACAGGGTTAGTATTCAGATGAGGCGCAAACCAACAAAGCTACTGGCAATAAACGGCGCATTTGCTTTCAATTTGTCACAAGCAAAATAAAATAATTGCTCATACTCTGAGGATGATGGACACACATCTGACGCACAATCCCACAACCAGAGCAATATGCAGTGATGTATACAAGCACCCACCCACACAGACACACACACACACACGCACACACACACTGACACACACGCACACACAGCTAGAGACACTTTAGAGGGTCTGCTAATGTTGTCTCTGTAACAAGCACAGTGATTGACGATGGAGGTTAAAGTTTTGTCTATTAGCATCTGTGCACCTGTTTGTATGTTTGCAGAGAGATAGCATTTTCAATGTTTATCTTGTTTATGCTCGACTCTCTTTCACCTTTGTGCACAGAGGTGTATTATAGCTGTAATTGAAAGAAATGTTTTAAAGATAAGACAGATGTGAAATGATGGATAATGATAGTTTAAACGGGAGAAAACTTAAAGGAAAAGCTAAAAAGAACAGACACAGGGCTGAAGTGAAGAGACGGATGAGGCAGCAGATGAATGACAGAGTGAAGAAGACAGACAGAGAAGAGATAGTTTTCTCTCAATGTTGTGTCAAGCTTCAATCAACACCCCTCTTTTCAGTCTCACCCATTCATCTTGGCAACACGATCGCACATGCACAGCCTTTCTGCCCGTCAATTTGGCCTGACAGTCAAAGTGCCATGGCAACAGTTCACACAGGTTTGATCAGAGAGGTCTGGAAGATAAGAGAACTGAAGAAAAAAGACAAAGACACTTAAACGGATACAGGAATGCAATGGAAAAAAGCAGTATGCAGGCAGGGACGCTCCTTAGGTTAAAAAGCCAAACCGACAGAGCAGAAAAAATGTGTTTAAAGAAAGTGAGAAGACTGGTTCTGAAGAAATAGGGAAAGGGGGAAGAGAGACATGAGGAGAAAGTGATAAAGCCGGGGTTTAGACAGGCCTTTATGGGTTCAGAGACACAGACACCCTTTGAAGTTGTGAGGAGATTTTGGGCTTACAACTCTGACAACAGTGACTGAAGGAAAAACGGGGAATTTGATTAAAGTTATGCTCACAGACATGATGAGATACAAGAAATCAAGGAAATTAGATTGCTTCCAGAGAATGCGGATTACGGAGGAGATGATGGAAAAAAGACGGTCCAGAGAGAAGCGCACACATGATCCATGCAGATGTGTTTGAAAGGTTATCAGTGATTGTAGTGTTATGCTTTGATACCATTAACACAATCTGTTCTGCCATGTAATGAGCAAAATGCTTTTATCTTTAGACCTGAGAAAGAAATTACGCCAAACACAAGGGCTGCACGATCATTTCAGCATGTCATTGGTATTCAGCAGGCTTTGAATTTGAGTTTCAGCATTGACGTCAAAAAACAACGTCTCCCAATATGACAAGCCAACGAGATGACGCTTTGAATATGCACACTGAAATGTGACATTTCAACACACATTGTGGATTTTACCAACAAGATTAATGTGAGAGATTTCAGCTCACACTTAGAGGAATGTCACACAGCCTGCATGGACTTGACTTACGTGTAGATTGACCATTTGGGGGTTTTATTTGAACATTGAGGGCACTGGAGATCTTACTAACTTTTTCTAAGTTTTGTTTTGGGCCTTTTTTTGCCTTTATTAGATAGGACAGCTGAAGAGAGACAGGAAATGTGGGGAGTGGAGAGTGGGGGAAGACATGCAGCAAATGGTCGACCAGCCAGGAGTCGAACCGATGACCTCTGCGGTCAGGACTGTAGCCTCTAACAGTGGGGCGCTTAGACCACTAGGCCACCAGCGCCCCATGTTTGTGCCTTTTTTGATACTCTTGATATCTCTTGAAGATTTTGATGTGCAGATTTTGTTTATCCGTTGTAATCGCAGTATACGCTCTTTGAAAATGAACTCAATCAAGTCTGTGGGTTTTGGGCGGGATGGCGGGTGGGTCTCTTCTCTTTTCTATCAGTCAATGTAAATTTAGAGATTAAGAGATTTGTTGCCACAGCGGTGTGATTTGGGACTGCATTGAAAAGATGAAAATCAAACATTTATATTTTTTGTGTTATCCTTTCTACTTGAGCCTCTTGAGCAAACTGGCTCATAGGGACGCATTTAGAAGACTGACTTTGGTCTAGAGCAGTGTTTCTCAACTGGTGGGTCATGACCCAAAAGTGGGTCGCGGACTTGTTTTGAGTGGGTCACGGGCCTTCGGCTGGGGGAAAAAAGTGTAAATAAAAATTGTAACACCATGCTTTTTACACTGTAGAAGAAGACAATCAAAGTAATTTGTTTTCTTATGGGAAATAAGCATGGCTAAACGCAAATAATACAGCGACTTCATTAAATATGGACTTTATCATATTGATAAAAAAAGGACGACAAAAACCTCAGTGTGTTGTGTGCACCGAGGTGTTGGCAAGTGAAAGTATGAAGCCGTCAAAATTAAAGCAGCATTTGGAAACAAAACACTCTTCTCTCTTTTAATAGCATCATTTTTGTTCTAACATGTTAGGTTATGCCAAAACTACATAGTTTTGAAACTAGTTCTCACTTGTTAGACTTATTTGTTTCATGTTTGAGCATTATATTCTTGAAACCTTGTGTCCCTAATGTGTACTTTTTGATTTCCATTAAAATGCAGCTAAAAGAGTGTGAAAGGGCATATTTCTTTTTCTAGCATTGCCACTTGCTGGTAGTTTTGGGTTTACCAGTACACTTGTTTACTTTGTGTGTTGGCATAATCTGATATTCTGTATCTCAGGTTCAAACTGAACCATCTTTATATTAAATCATATTAACTCACTTGCAACCTCCAAACAATTCAGACACTTAGACTGATTTGGGATTATTTTGGACAGAAAGAAAACATCAAGCTTTGTGGTGTATTTCTGTCCAGCAGTGATTTAATTCAAGCTAAATTGAGCACCTTTCTCTTTCTGTAACTTCTTCATTAGCTGCACAGTGCCTACTGACCGTGTTAAACTAAAACAGCTAATTTGCTGGGGTTTATCCAGACGGTTGTTTTTCTGACCAGTCTCTAAGTGTTGTGGTTACAGATCAGGTTGAATAAGCAATGTGACTCCTGTGGTTTGTGGGATTGATCAGGTGACAAAAATAACCCTCTACTACACATATGAAATACCAGAAGGAGCTCAATACAACCACTGAACATGGCATTTTCACAAGGCAAGGAGAAAAACTTCACATGGATATAATGTGAGAGATTATTTTATGACACATTTGAATACTACAACTCAAAAAGAAATTGAGTAGTGTGAAGATGTAGATTAAAGCTAGGGTTGGTAGTCACGGAGGGGAAACTAGCATGAATTTGAATGCAGCATTTCCTCTGGACTCCATCTAACCCCTCCACCCCTCCACCTCTCCACCGCTACCCTCGGAGCTCCACCAAAACTGCGTCCCCGCTCACATGCACGAGCGCCGCTGATTCACGACCTGATGGTGACTGATTCAAAACCGGTCCTCAGCACATCGTTTGTGTTTTGCACTACGTCAACTCATGTCTCACTCAGCGGTAAGAAAACACCAAAACATTCTCATAGTGAAAGTTAAAAACACAAACAAACATGAAATGTACGCTCTGCAGGAGGCGGGCAGAACGGCAGGACGGGATTTGATTGGTTTCATCATTTGGCTCCTGATGGCAGGGATTAGTTGGTGTTTTCCCAGGTTTACTCCGGCTGTAGATAGCAGCTTTTTTTACCTCTTTTTTAAGAACACATTATGTATTGATTGCCATCTGGACATAAAGATCCTTTTAACCAGTATAACAAAAAGTGTATCTAAATCTGACTACCAACTCCAGCTTTAAGAACAAGTTTCCAAAGTTTGCCCAGGCAAGGTGTACACTCTGCACATTGGAATATTAGAACATTGGAATTAATTTCTACCTCTGCCTGAGGGTTGTCACAGAATGAGTGCTATTATGCTAATTCCACCAGAGGAGAGGCTTAATGGTGCCTGCAATTAGGAGGAAAAACAAGTGTTCATATATAGGTATTAGCATACGCTGATATTAGACTGCCTACATGAAGTTGGCTCATCGGATATCAGTCCCATCAATATGGAAGTTGGTGCAAAACAGGAGAGAACTCTGAAGAAGGCCTGTGAGATATAACTCAGACAGTATAAGGAGTTGTTTACGAAATATATGAGTATGATAGTGTTTGAAGAGTGGTTCTCTCCCATTGAGACCAGAAGTGAGTTTGGAATTTACTGGGTGATGGTGTAAATTAGCGAGGTTCAGGTTGGTCCAGCTTGTTTAGTGCTCAGAGTGGTTTTGGGACTCTATAAACTACTGATGAGCCAGCTGGAGGCATCATGTGTTTCCCCTGCCACTGCCCATCCATCCAATTAAATCCTGCGTTCAGTTTTACAGCAGCAACACATACTGCGAGTGCTCGGAATGGTAACCATCGAAATATGTTTTCTGAGTGGAATAAATTAAGTATTATTGACTGAAACCGTCATTATCTCACTACTGTACTTGACACTTTGGCGGTGTGGCGTGATTGCTGAAGGTGCAAATAAACTGGAAGCTGGAAGACGCCTCAGAAGGAGAGCAATCAGACAAAACATAATTAACAGACACAGCTTGCTCTTAAAACACGAGTGCGTGCTCCAAAACCCATCAGGAAGTAAATAATCTGTAATTTTAAGAGCAAGAAAACAAGTCGGTGCGGTTTGATGACATGCTTCAGTACATGCTGCTCCATGAAACTTAAGTCTTCTTCTTATGGACTATGAACCATAACAGTTATTACTCCCTATTATTGTTTTTATCAATAACATCATTTTAAATGATATAAAAACATTCATTTTATACTGCACCAGTAAGCACCAGTCTTCTGAGCACCATCATTAACCCTGCCCTGCATCAAATTCAAGATTTACACTCTGGTGTTTTTGATAATGCTACACACATAGTTTGTTATACATATACTCGTGCACAAACATGCTATGGACATGCACTTATGGAGAGATGTCAGAGTGAGGAGGCTGCCATCAAGCAGCACCACCTGAGCAGTTGGGGATGGCAATTGCAAAACCCAATGGACTGAGCTACTGCCGCCCCACAATGGCAGCGGGGAGATTCAAAGGGTCTGGGGACTGCCTTTGCACAGCTGGGCCTGACCAATACCACCCTGCTGGTACCCACAGCTCCTCCCTCCACCACGCCCTCTCGTCATCCACAGTGGCAGACCACAAGCTTTCTAGAGTCCACATATACAGTGGGGCAAAAAAGTATTTAGTCAGCCACTGATTTTGCAAATTCTCCTACTTAGAAAGGTGAGAGAGGTCTGTAATTTTCATCAGAGGTACACTTCAACTATGAGAGACAAAATGGGTAAAAAAATATCCAGGAAATCAAATTGTAGGATTTTTAAAGAATTTATTTGTAAATTATGGTCCTTGAGTTTATAAATCCTTGAGTTTGCCTTATCCATATGTCATTCAAAGTAACCATGCATCAAGATTGAACTTAAATCTAATGGATGAGTTTTACTCAGAACTCAACTGGCAGGTTGGGACTCTAAAGTGGGTTGCATGGTCATTTTCATTGGGTCTCAGATGAGTGCTTGAAAAAAGCAGTGCCAGAAAGTCTTTGTTGCACTTTTCTTTTGAGGGACGTGTCCTCTGTGAAGTGGTGTGCAAGCTGTAGTAAGGTCTTTAGTCACACTGCAACATGATAAGTGGTGGTAAAGCACTGTAATGCTTGCTGTCACCCTCAATGAACTTTACATTTCAGAAATGTGTGTAAGGATTGTTATTAAAGAGGTACAGGTGCATTGGTCCTGGGACTAAAACAGATGGCACCACTGAAATATACAAAATGTCACTCCCTGAGTGATGAATATTCAATTCAGTTCAATTAAATTCAATTAAATTCAAATTCAAAAAACCTTATTTGTCCCCGGGGGGAAATTTGAAGGCCAGGGAGCAGTGGTGTTAAGAACAAGAGTAAACTCAATAACTGCACAACTGCAATATGTACATTCACACATTCTCACATACTGTACATACATACATACATACATACATACATACAGACAGACAGACAGACAGACAGACAGACAGACAGACAGACAGACAGACAGACAGACATACATAAATACATACATACATACATACATACATACATACATAAATACATAAATACATACATACATACATACATAAATACATAAATACATACATACATACATACATACATACATAGATAAATACATACATACATACATACATACATACATACATGCATACATACATACATACATGCATACATACATACATAGATAAATACATACATACATACATACATACATACATACATGCATGCATACATACATACATACATACATACATACATACATACATACATACATACATACATACATACATACATACATACATACATACAGACATACATACAGACATACATACATACATACATACAGGGGGGCAAAAAAGTATTTAGTCAGCCACTGATTTTGCAAATTCTCCCACTTAGAAAGATGAGAGAGGTCTATAATTTTCATCAGAGGTACACTTCAACTATGAGAGACAAAATGAAAAAAAAAATCCAGGAAATCACATTGTAGGATTTTTAAAGAATTTATTTGTAAATTATGGTGGAAAATAAGTATTTGGTCACCTACAAACAAGCAAGATTATGTCTCTCACAGCCCTGTAACTTCTTCTTTAAGAAGCTCTTCTGTCCTCCACTCGTTACCTGTATTAATGGCACCTGTTTGAACTGGTTATCTGTATAAAAGACACCTGTCCACAGCCTCAAACACTCAGACTCCAAACTCAACCATGGCCAAGACCAAAGAGCTGTCGAAGGACACCAGGAAGAACATTGTGGACCTGCACCAGGCTGGGAAGAGTGAATCTACAATAGGCAAGCAGGTTGGTGTGAATAAATCAACTGTGGGAGCAATTGTAAGAAAATGGAAGACATACAAGACCATTGATAATCTCCCTCGATCTGGGGCCCCACGCAAGATCTCATCCCGTGGGGTCAAAATGATCATGAGAACAGTGAGCAAAAATCACAGATCTACACGGAGGGACCTGATGAATGACCTGCAGAGAGCTGGGACCAAAGTAACAAAGGCTACCATCAGTACCACACTACGCCGAGAGGGACTCATCCTGCAGCGCCAGGCGTGTCCCCCTGCTTAAGCCAGTACATGTCCAGGCCCGTCTGAAGTTTGCCAGAGAGCATATGGATGATCCAGAAGAGGATTGGGAGAATATCATGTGGTCAGATGAAACCAAAATAGAACTTTTTGATACAAACTCAACTCGTCGTGTTTGGAGTAAGAAGAATGCTGAGTTGCATCCCAAGAACACCATACTGTTAGAATAATTGTCCACTCTGTATATAGGATTATCATACTGTCTAAATCATACTGTTTTAATCATACTGTCTTTCTCATACTGTCTGAAATGTTTTTATAAGGAGAAGTTCATTTGCAGATGAAACCAGTTTGAACTGTTCTGGATAATCATGTTTTTCATAACTATGCTGTATAATCTACTTCATGTTCTTTGAAGTTTGAGTTTAAGCAGGAGTATCCAAGGACGAGTCAAATGAAGGAGGGCAGTGTGCCCCGTGATGGACCGCACCTGCACAACACATACACATATAGTAATGACTAAGCAATGTTAGTGTGTGTGAGAAGCCTCAAAACCCCTCCCTTTATGCTTACTCGCCACTATTGTAACTAGGGCGTTCCTATTCCAATAAAAAGAAAGGTTTGCAAGAGAAGGATCAGAGTTTAGGGAAGAGTGTAAACCTTCTCTTGCTCTCCTTGCAAGTATCTTACATGCTAACTGATGTCTCTTGTTTGATTCTTTGTTGATAGATGTGTCTTTGAACCTGACACATACCTACTGTGAAGCATGGGGGTGGAAACCTCATGCTTTGGGGCTGTTTTTCTGCAAAGGGGACAAGACGACTGATCCTTGTTAAGGGAAGAATGAACGGGGCCATGTATCGTGAGATTTTAAGCCAAAACCTCCTTCCATCAGTGAGAGCATTGAAGATAGAACATGGCTGGGTCTTCCAGCATGACAATGATCCCAAACACACCGCTCGGGCAATGAAGGAGTGGCTCCGTAAAAAGCATTTCAAGGTCCTGGAGTGGCCTAGCCAGTCTGCAGACCTCAACCCCATAGAAAATTTGTGGAGGGAGTTGAAAGTCCGTGTTGCCCAGCGACAGCCCCAAAACATCACTGCTCTAGAGGAGAGCTGCATGGAGGAATGGGCCAAAATACCAGCTACAGTGTGTGCAAACCTGGTGAAGACTTACAGGAAACGTTTGACCTCTGTCATTGACAACAAAGGTTATGTTACAAAGTATTGAGTTGAACTTTTGTTATTGACCGAATACTTATTTTCCACCATCATTTACAAATAAATTCTTTAAAAATCCTACAATGTGATTTCCTGGATTTTTTTTCTCATTTTGTCTCTCATAGTTGAAGTGTACCTCTGATTAAATTACAGACCTCTCTCATCTTTCTAAGTAGGATAATTTGCTAAATCAGTGGCTGACTAAATACTTTTTTGCCCCACTGTAAGTACCTTGTAATACCTATCGAACCACAACATGCACATAAACATCAACTCTCATATAACTGCACACACACATTCATAATCCTCATTCACAAACTCTCTTTTCCCTCTCAAAAGCAAGTATTTTTTCTCTTCTAGTCTTTATCTTCTCTTTCTAATGTGTTTTTCTCTTTTCTCGTTCTTGACAATCCCTACCACAACAGTCTATTCTCTTGTTTTGTTTGTTTTGTGATCATCATTTATAGTCAAACCCTTTTTTTTCTGACCTTTTTTTGTTTTTTGTTTTTGTGTACTGTAGTCTATACCTGATAACTTTATTTGGTTATTGCTCTCAAAATCTACTGTTTGTTTTTCTTGTATGTCCTGTTCAATGTCAAGCACTTTTATATCTTTGCACTGTTGCATATAAAATAAAAAAATAAAAAAAGAAAGAAAATATAGGGGACGTATCAGATATTAATCTGACAAGAACAGATACTACACTTAAGCTTAGCCTAAAGGCTGACGAGCGATGTCCGACAAATCACTAATTCATTGATCTTCGTTCATTCATGAATAAAATGTATTTACAGGTATCAAATAACACAAACAAGAGATCTGGTGGTCAGTTGCTTGCATGGATTGCTTTTAACGAGTGAAGAGATTCAGAGCTTGGCTACATTGTACCAAAGCACAAGATAAGGTGGATGCAAAATGCAATTCATGTTTCAAAGTAGTCTTTGTCAACAAAAGCTGCTGCAGCTGCAAGACTTTCATCCTCCTCCACTACTAAAGAGGTTTTCTGTGCTAATGTTGGTATATTTTTAGTATTGAAACAAAAGCAAGTATGTTTCTTCACTTCAGTACAGCTTCACCACTTGCTCATCAACATTCCTATGATGTTTATTAAACAGCAGAGCTGCTATAAAATAAAAAACCTGTGTTGTTTCTGAGCGTCACTAACAAGCAGCCTCCATCATACTGCCTTCAGTAGGGTTGTCTCCCAGCTCCTTTGTTCTAAGGATGCAAGAGTCAACCGAGAGGCTCCCAAACACACGAAAGGTCTCCCTCACCGCTTTATTATTTCCAAACCCTTCAGGCGTAAATGCGTCTCGCAGCAACCCCCCGGTTTTATTTGAATAAAATCGATCCACTCTTGATTACCTGCTGAAAATTGTGTGCACACTTGAAAGCGTCACACCCTCAATTTGTTTTAACAAGCACTAAGATGAGAATACAACCCCAAACCACAACACTGGGTACCTAAATGCAATTAAATGCTCAATCACATGATGCAGACCGCACACATGTACACACACAGGGACGTGGAAAGGGAAGACATACACTGATGCGGAAAGATGTGGGCGGATAAACACATAAATCCCTGAAAACTCGATAGCAAGCACATACACAAAAACACACACAGAGTGGCTTCAAACACAGGCTCATTAGAGAACCTGCAGGGAAGAAGGAGAGGGAATGTTTAACAGCTTCTGGCTTTTAAAACCTGGCACATGCTGCACCCTTAAAAACACAAAGCTTTATTCCTGACATCTTAGTTTTCTTTCACATCTATCCTTAAGAAAAGAAGATGATGTAGTCTTTTGCATAAAGAGGAGAAAACTGAAGGATTTGATTTTACGTCTCAAGTCCTTTAAAAACGGTTCTGAGTAAATTAAGAGATCTGTCCTCTCTTTGATTTAAAGGATATGAATTAAGAATTAAGATGAAAGTATAACAGTTTGAAGGTGGTTACAGGATCTTTAAAGCACATGATTTTAAATCTATTGTATTTGTTTTCCAGCACTCAGAGGTCTATGTGCCACATCCAACACCTCAATAGTAAACATTGTGGTTGAAATGTACATCCGTGACTACTTTTTCATTTATCCATTATATTCTTTTGACATTGAATTAGCATTTCTGCTATAGGTGACACATTTTCGTTGCATCGGGAAAAATCAAATCCGTCCAAACTTTTCCTTTTAAATAAGCTCTTTTTTTCTTTTTTGCAAAACAGGAACAGACACTACTCGTCTAGCGTACAAAGTCAAACCATTTATAATCCTTGTTGTGAAAGTGACAGAGAAGGGTAAAATCAGAGCAAAAAAACCCGGTGTATTTCACACCTTTTCTGACTCTGGTAGACACATCCTCCACTCAAGTACTTCCTCCTTTTCCGTCTGGCTTGCATCTCTCGCCAGTTTCTGCAAATGTTTTTTCTAGTCTCTGCAACCATTTTTCCCTGCTCTCAATCTGTCCCTCCGTCTTGCACTCTTCCCTCCCTAAACCACATCGTTATCAGCTCTTCCTTTTCTATTTGTGTATACAGTGTCATGTTTGTCATGAAGTATTGTAAGGTATTGAACCTTGTGCAGTAAATAATGTACAAGGCGGCTTAGAAAGTGTAAAAATAGATCATTTGAGGTCTCTGTCCTGCGTGTGTGTGTGTGTGTGTGTATGTATGAGCTGTCTTTTGTAGAACTGTCACCTCCCCAGATATATTCCTTTAATTTTTTCACCTCTCCTTTCTCCTGTGATTCTTTATCATCACACACTCGAGCGCAACCTTCAGCTGGTCTGTCTGCACGTGTTGGTTTGTGTGAGCATGCCTGTCTGTGGGAGGACGCCTATGTGTGTGTCTATGCATGTGTGTGTACGTCTGTGAGAGATCACAAGCAAATTTTTTTTGTGTGTGTTTTGTTCTCCTCACTGTGGCAGGTGACAAAGACAAAAGAGAGAGAAGGTTGAAAGAAGAACAGAGGCGAGGTATCAAGGAGAAATTAGAGAAAAGAGGAGAGAGTTTCGTGCGGCGAGGGTGGGGAGGAGAGAGGCTGTATTGACAGCAGTGAGTGGGTTGCTTTCACAAAAGAAAAGTTTGAAGAGGATTTAAAGACGACAGTCTGAGCGACTCAGAAGAACTTGAAGGTTTTGAAGATGGTTCAAAGGCCAGGTGCTTGGATAATATAAGTAAGTAAGTCAAGCTATGCATTCTGAACACTTACAAATTATTCAGTCCAAGACCTCCACGAGCAGAAGTAAAGAACAAACTTCAAATATCAAGAGTGAAAGAAATGAATCACATTGATGAACGGCCTATAACGTCCAAACACCCTCAACTTCTGACCTGAAGTATGTGCATGGAATGAAGGCAAAAGAGAACGGAAGGAAATTGATTATTGTAGTCGATAAAAAGAGGAACATGGAGCGGGAGGTCAGGAACTGTGGGCAAGATCATGCAGAGCATGGTACGCAATTAACAGGATCTTGTTTATTCTGAATTTTTCACAGGGTCAAGATGGAGGAGGGTTGGGGAACAAAAGCTGCTTCTGTGGGGAGATCTTCACAGATTCTGAAACAGTCTCACTTTTATACTGATTCATCATTGAACAGCGATAAATCAGAATGACAAAGTTTTGTTTTTGTTACGTTACAGTTAGTAGTTTAAGCTTCAATCAAGACATTAGTTGTCTTGAACAAATAAAGTATCAAAAAGATCTGTACTGTATTCATTTACTTTTCCAACAAATGCACACTTTGGCAAGAGTCACATCTTTATGACAGTATGTTATGGGGTTCATGGAAAATGCAGTCCTCATCCCAGAAAAACATATTCCTTCCCAAGGAGCTGCCAGAATCAACACAACATGGAAGTTTCTCACAGTTCCTTAAATTTTTTTAATTTTTATTTTGAACTAAATTATTTCAAGAAACATACAGAGGGTGTGAAGGGTCAAGGCTGGTTTATACTTCTGCGTCACCCCTACGCAGCAGGGGCTGACGCGGACATGAGCTCCACATACTTGTGCGTCGGTGTGTCTGTGTCGCGCAGCAATTCTCCACCAAAACACTTTAGAACAGTGTGGTCTCTCTGATAGCCGGTCGCCTGCTTCCGGCCCGCTACGACCTCTATTTCCTTTTCCACAGTGATTCAGAGCGTGTTATGTTAATCTACAGCTGATACATGTTGCTGTTTATCATACAGACATGATTACATGAAGAATAGACAGGACGAGATGAAGGTGTGTGAGCTACACGGACCTCCGGTGTAAGGTCGATTCATGCAGAAGTATAAATCAGCCTTTAGAGTGCAAGTTCAGAATAGTACGAGGACATACACTTCAAAAATGGTACCAAACCGGTCAGTAAACTAACTGCTAACCAACTAAACCAAGTCTGCAGGGATTCAGATGGAGATAACTGAGTAATATCTGCTCTTGGATAGAAGCTAAATAATCCTGAAGAAACCACAGTTTGCTCAGGTTTCGGGTTTATGCAGAAATAGATCTGAGTATCATCTGTGTAATAATTGATCAAATGGTGATGGTGCAGTCAAACTCTCGCATCACAAACTATCTATCAAGCTTTCGACTCCGTTTTGATGGGGTTACTATGGGCACCTTTATGATTTAGTCTGGGATGAAATATTATGAATCTGTGCTGAAGGTAGTTAGAAAAGGACAGAGCAAAACAGGATTAGAGAGTATAGATCATGAAAGACGTAAAACATGCAGGATTGACAGAGGGCATTTGACTAGTTGTAGGGTGAAGGAAAGTAAAAGGAACAATGAGTTGGGGTAATGTATTATTTATAATTAACAAAATTCTCATACCTTTTAACAAACCCAACCTTGGTAGTAGAGGTGCTACCTGCAGCTACATGTTTCTTATTGATGCACTTTCACATGGACCAGAATGTTTTCTACTTCAGACAAAGATTCCCCATCTCACAGTAAAATGTCTGCAGGACTTTTTCCCAAACACTCTTGATCATTCCATTGATGCTATCCTCCTCGCTCAGTACAGAGGAGCTGTTTTGCTATCCTGTGCCGTTCTCACAGCATCAATATTTACAGCCATATAAAATTTCATTCACAGCTCTCACCGGGTGGGGAGAAGGCCCTGGGCATACTCAGCTCTGGACAAAACATAACTTTGAACAGTAGAAAAAGAAATTAGAGGGTGTAGTTGTTATGAGCCCCACCTCTGGAACTCTATGTACCCACTGGCCAAGGATTGATTCGCCTCTCCTGGTTCTCCTCGGCTCATCTGCACTACTTTCTCAATAAATACAATAATACCACAGAGTGAGGACCGCCTGTGTTCCTCTAAAGGTAAACTTCATGGTAGAATCCTGAGGGTGTCTTCTGCTTTGAGGGTTTTATTTTTACCTTGATATAAAAAAAGAGGTGAAAAAGATTTCACTTTCGATGCTGTGGAGGCACTTGGATTTTAGTGGATTTGTCTAGGAGGCCATTCTTTCATTGTTGTCAAGAGAAGCACTCTTGTGGAGAGGGAGACCTACTGCTGTTATTCTGCACTTGAAATGTTGGGTAGTCATTGAAACAGCTTGAACAGAAAAAGTGCATGTGTGTTTGTGTGTGTGTGTGTTACAAACAAGTTTGCATGAGTCATTGTTCAGCTTGCAGTTGCATCTAAGTGCATTGTTTGGTGGCACTTTACATTACAGCTTATGTGATTACAAGAAAATAATGGTGTGTTGTTGTGATCAGAGGAAAGAACTACAGT
The DNA here is from genome assembly GCF_009762535.1 of Notolabrus celidotus. Lineage (NCBI taxonomy): Eukaryota > Metazoa > Chordata > Actinopteri > Labriformes > Labridae > Notolabrus > Notolabrus celidotus. The sequence continues at coordinate 5,506,445 of NC_048288.1, read as the reverse complement.
ATGTAGAAGCAGAAACACCTGAAAATACCAAAGCAAATCATTTTCCTGAAACACAAATGGAAGTCTGTATCTAATAACTATTGATCAGGGTGGATGTTATACATTCTGTATATCCATATTGTGATACAGAAGGATTTGTCTATACATCAGACCTGACTGCTGTCTCCAGAGCTTGCTTTAATCTCATCAGACTGGCGGATTACAGTCGAGACGATTTTTTAATACTGTTTACAATAATTACAGCTGAAGAGTAAATACTGCACATGTTTGACAGAGCTTGAAAAGTTTGTTATAATTTGAATTGAATGAAGCAAAATGAGTACCTTGAACTTTCTGTAGCCAGCTAAGACCTTTATTAGAGTCTAAAGAACAGGCATCACCAAATGGTTGACCATTCAATGACCTTGTTTATTCTTCCATGTCTTTTCAATAGCTTAATTCACATGGCACAGCTTTTACCGTCTTTACAGTAGACATTTTAGCATTCCAGAGAAAGTCCCAACCCAGGTATTTGTTGTAAATTCTCACGTGATGCTGAGACGGTCAAATCTTTTACCGACATAATGGTTGTGAGCAATGCAGAGATATGCACATAGAGGACTGACACAGCGGGAGGAAACAAGTGAGTCAGATAAAAGTTGATGTAGCGTCCTCTAGAATGAGAAAGGTTCACAGTGAAAACAGAGTTTCACATCAAGAATCAGCTGACTCATATCATTCCCAAGGGCAGTTTTATTTTTTATTTTTTTATTTAACCTTTATTTAACCAGATAAGTCCCATTGAGATCAAGACCTCATTTTCAAGGGCGACCTGGCCAAGAGGTCAGCAGCACACGTCAGAATAAATGGCACAACTCTAAAACATGGAACATATATGCAGACAGTATGTAGAAGCAAACAATAATAATTTAAAAAGTGCAACTTATTTTCAAGTAAAGTGCAGTTTGTGAATATAAAACAGCATTTAAAAACACAGGCACTGTTCTGGGGTCTTTCTTTCATTTAAGATAGACTTAAAGGTGTCCAGAGAGATGAGATCCGACAGATTCAAGTCCTTCTGGAGTTTATTCCAAGCAGTAGGAGCAGCAAAACTGAACGCTCTCTTACCGAACTCTGTGCAAAACAGTACGCCTCTGTTTTGTGACATATCTTGCCTCACCTCTAGTTCAGACACATTTTGGGGATATATATTAACAGCAGTGTTTCTCATTGTAGCACAAAACAGAGCAGCAGCAGACATGTACAAAGATTGATTGTTTATACAGTTACAAAAGTGACATTTTTTTACTCTGCAGAAAAAGTATAGAGACAGACAAACCTCCATTCAAAAACTCCACCAGTACAATAAGCTCACCTACAGTCTGCATGGGAATACAATCCTCAGTTTGTACAAGTTTTTAGAGCTCCTGAAAGTTTCCTTTTGCAGGTAGAGTATTTAAACTAACCTCCCGTGGTGCTAAATTACAAACTGACAGAATTATAGCAAGGTACAAACAGCTCAGTCAGTGCACAATATATATTTCAGTAATGCATTTGCTTTTCCTTCTTTGCATTAACTCACACAAGTTATTTTTTTCAAACAGAAGTTCCCAAAAAGGCAGCTTTACCAAGAGAGCAGATTTGCAAGTCAGCCTCTAAACAGCCCCGCACAGAGAGAAGAAGTACTGAATGATGGAGTGAGTTGGCATTTTTACTCAACACTAACATTCAACCTCTCAACATGTAATTAAATCCCATTATTTCCCTGAAGGTAATGTGATTTGTTGCACTGCTGGATTATCACACAATTCCTTATGTGACATTTATTACCAATAAGCAATTTGGACAGTCATGCATTAATGTGGCTCAATTGCTTTTTGTGATTTATGCCGACACAGAAAGGTTGAGAAATAATGGTTTGTTTATATTTTGACTAAATCATGGTTGTGTTACAGTAAAAGGTTTCTATTGTGTAGAATGAGCTGTGCAACGCTTGTCTCAGACGCCTGAGAGAAATATTCTTAAACAGAAGCTGTATTTCGCCGTAATGCTCCAAGCTGGGTGAATTCATTTGCAGCAACAATCTAGAAAAGGAGTTGAAGATGCACAAAGTGAAACAAACGTACATTTGACAGCTGTTCGGTAAAGGCAGGCTGGTGGGATCTACTGGAGGATTCGGAGGTCAAGTGGCTTCGTGTGAGAGCAGTTTGAGAATCGTTTCTGGGAAAGAGAAGAGCTCTTCAAAACTGTTCTACATCCCACTCAAGCATTTTCACGTCATCTGCACTGTGATTACAGAGTTTCACTTGTAAGTCATTCTCAAGTAAAAGCAGCATTTTAATATAAGTTTATGGAATGAGATTAAATAATTACAATAGAGACACTACCAGTCAAAAGTTTGGAAACACCTCTCATTTAATGGTTTGTTTTATTTTAATTATTGTAAACATTGTAGATTAATACTGAAGACATCAAAACTATGAAATAACACATGGAATTATTGAATTAAGGAAAAGTGTTAAACAAAGCAGAATATGTTTTATATTTTAGATTCTGTAAAGTAGCCCCCTTTTTTCTTCATGACAGTTTTGCACACTCTTGGTATTCTCTCAGTCTGCTTCATGAAGTGGTCTCCTGGAATGGTTTCTAATTAACATGAGCCTTGTCAAGAGTTCATTTGTAGAATGACTTGCCTTCTTAATGTGTTTGAGACCATCAGTTGTGTTGTTCAGAGGTAGGGTTAGTACACAATGGATAGCCCTATTTGACTACTGTTGTAATCCAGATTATTGCAAAACCAGATTATTTCATAGTTTTGATGTCTTCAGTATTAATCTACAATGTTGTAAATAATGAAGATAAATAAAAACCATTGAATGAGAAGGTGTGTCCAAACTTGTGACTGGTAGTGTACTCATGACCTCATTTATGCATTTTATTATAATATAGCTTGTGCATAATTATACTATACAATAGCCAAAAGTAATAGAATATTCACATTTATGTTTGTGGCTGTGCGTCAAGGTGTGTGAGGTTATTTTTTTGTATTCAAAATTCTCTCTCCTTTATCTTTAAAACCTTATTTATTTTACGTCTTTCTCCTCTAGCTCTCCCTCACACATCGCCATTTTGGAGAAGGCAAACAAAAGTGCAGGACCCAAAATGCCGACTCAAAAAAGGATTTCATAAACTAAAAGAGAAAAACTAAACCTTAATTTCTTCAAAAAAAGTCCCAAAACCAAAAAGAGCGCCACAAGGAACTACACTAGGACGGGTATGACACCCAATAAACTAACTAAGGAGAGGGTAATCAGAAACTAAATACACAGATGTGCAATCAACATGGAGGGAAACAGACAAGGGCAGGATGTAAAAAAAAAGGACACAGGGGTCAAGAATCCAAAAAAAAAAATCAGAAACATGATAGACAAGAAAACACAAGGAATGACAACACTAGACAAGGTATCAATAGACACAAGGATGGCTTGAGAAACGTTCAAAATGAACTGAAAATCAAAAAAGATCACAGCAAAGAAATGCAGTTATATCTTTACATGCGTACACATGACCACACACCTGACATTATATACCTTACTTAATCAACAAGTTCTAAAACTTAACTCATCTCCATCGTCTCTTTTCTTTTGTGTTCACTTCAACTAAAGTATTATAACTATTATGATTATTAGTTATTTATATGTTTTTTGGGGTATCTCCACTCCCAGACTTGCCTCATATCACCCATCACTGTAACCAGCTGACTGTGTCTCTCCACAGCTTCTGTTCTGCTTTTACTTCCTGTGTCACTGAGTATTTTCAACAACAAATAAAGAGTGTAACCAAACCCAGCACACGTTGATGCTATCAGAAGGTCTTGAGGAGTAGCAGTGCACTACAATCACTCAGGTAAAAATTGATGGTAGCTGGATGATTTAGAGTTTCCTGATAGAGAAAAGGAAGTCCTGATAAGGTCTGTGCACGAATATCAATACAGGAAGTAAAGCGATATCTGTTTTCACCATGGTGTGATCGATTTCCCCTCCCCTCACCCTGATACATGGATTAAAAATGTCCTTTTCTTTCCCTTTAATTCCTGTAATCCTGATGACCTTTACTCCTGTTGATGTTGCCATGTTGCTAATAGGCTAGAACTCGGAGCCTACAGCGGCCAGAGGTTGTCAAGTTACATAACTAAGGAGATGTTATGAGAGCTAGCACTGCTAATGAAAACAAAGATATGAGATATGTTGTTTTAAAATTTCCTCACTTCCTTTATGCTCAAAAGAGATCATCAACAACGCCATTAGGCCTCTCTTTAAGACGCTAAAGTCACATTAGTGTCTGCAGCAGGACAACAGAGCACAGGAGGGACAGTGAAGTAACCTGAGCACTATGCTTTCTTTTAGCCCCGACGTGAGGACTGTCTGTGAGCACTGTCTGTGAGCCGGACAACTCTGCACAATGACTATCACATAAAGTGTCTTAAACAACATGATGATAAAATCCCAAATGACAGACAGAGGCCAGAGTCTGTGCAGATACAGACACTTCAACTGGATTATAAGTGATAATTGAGAGTATCACAGCCAGATTTCCACCACATCCGTGTCTGGTCCATCTCTGATCCATCACAGCACTGGATCTGATAGGTATCTATTCAAGTCAATGTGTTAACTTCCACTGGATCCGCTACTTTTCCTTCAGACCTGTCTCTCTGATCAGAGGAAGGGAAAGATTTGTTGTGAGCTAAATGATTAGGGTTCTGGTTTCCTTATATCAAAAGTAAATAAAAAACACAGATGTTAGATAACTGGATATGTCACCATTCCTTTAAACTATACTACCCCAACATCACCAAAATCAGTCCAAATATGACCCTGTGTTTACTTATACATGCATAAATAATTAACTTTATAAGCCTCACCAGCTGAACACCACTTAGAAATACAGACATTTTAGACAATGCATGACGCATACACAAAGACACAAACAAGCCCAGATGCAAAGCAGAGTATGCAGAGATATATCACTCACAAAGACACACACACCACAAAGACACACACACCACACCACACACACCACACACATACACACACACCCTACATTAGGATAGTTTCACAGGATCACCCATTACCACCCTTTGAAGTGTGCAAGTTGCTAATGGTTTTGGATCCCAGTCAGGGAGAGTCTGTCCATTAGCTGGCTGACACACTCTGCTGACTAAACACAACACTTCCTCTGCCCTTGTCCTCCGTTCCTCTCTCACAGGCCCCCTTCCTCAGTCTGAGATGAAAGTAGCCTGCTGAGTTTGTGTGTTTATGCTCCTCTCTCTCTCTCTCTGCATGTCTGCATACACGGAGGAGAGGTGCAAGTGTGATTGCTCGATGTTGTTTCAGCAATCAGGAGGACTGAAGCAGAAGATGAGAGGAGGAGACGGAGGATAAAAATAAATTCCTCTTCCATTTGACACGTTTGGTGTGGTTTAGAAATAATAGACTCAATCCAACCATGTGTGGAGTATTAGTCCATATGTTGTGATATCTAAGCCTAATAAGGGGGCTTTCATCATTTATTGTAAATTGGTATCAGCTACAGTAAACTATAGAGCCCATTAAACAAAACAGCCATCTGCTTTTAAAGACTAGAAATAATTGTCTCCTTCAAATCTGGGATTTTTTATACATTTGGATTGGAAAAGCTTTACTGTCCCCAAGGGGCAATTTGGTTTACAACAGTAGTCCCACACACATCATATACACACAAACAATACACATAATAACAAACACAAGTTCACACATTAATTTAAATACATATCTACATAACTCCTGGAGTTTGTATCCAACAGTCTCTACAGTTTGGTTTAGGATTGACTCTTTATATTTGTACTTTCTGCTCTGCCACACTCAAATGAGTTCGAAAATTTTACATTTGTAAATCGCTACCAATCAGCAATAGAAGGCTTGTTTTCTCTTCTAACTAATTTTAGATGTATTATTATCTACACTGACTCACTTCCTGTCTGTGTGAAATACCTGATTCTGTTTGGTCAAAACTCTGCAAGAGTAGCAACTTATTCTCAACAGCAAAAGTAACAACCTGATAACACCTCATATCAAATCTCTCCACAGAAAGTAGTCCGTCACATTCCCCTTCTGCCTGTTGACACTGTGGTAAAAATGTTAGTGTGGTATCAGGCTGGTCTTGAGATCGGGGAAATAATGACAGTTAGTGGGTACAGATGTGAGAGCAGCCTGAGGAGCGACTGGACCCCAACCATCTCTGAGAGGGAGAAGAGGAGCAACATACTGTCCTCTGATCCAGAGCGGGAGAGAGCATCTCTAAGCTGCTGATACCAAACTGCAAACCCCTAAGAAGCTGAGTAAGAACAGAAATGTCAACATACATATTCACTGGAAATGCTCTGATTAATGTGGTTAGTAACAAATAAGCAGGCTACTGTTCTACCTTGACCATGAATTGAAATGTCCAGGCAGATATCTCTGGTCATGGACAGACCCTGGAATTGGACGGACTCATTTTTTATGAATAAATCACTTTAAAAGCAACATAATCATCCTTACATCAATAACTTGTGTTCGCTTGTTAATGGCTTTAGTTGGTAGCCAAGGTAAAAGTTGTGTAATGCATAGTTAATGGTTATTTATGCAAATCAGAAATCCCTCCAGGGTGAGCAAGACCCCCATCCTTTGTGCCAGAGTCTTGCTCACACTTTCAGGATTATAATTTGCACAACCACCCCTTCACTATACATTATCTCTTACTTACGGGGTGGCAGTAGCTCAGTCCATAGGGACTTGGCTTGGGAACCGAAGGGTTGTCGGTTTGAGTCCCAGTATGGACAAAGTTTGGCAAGTGGACTGGTGGCTGGAGAGGTGCTAGTTCACTTGTCTGGGCACTGCCGAGGTGCCTTTGAGCAAGGCGCTGAACCCCCAACTGCTTGGGGTGTGTTAGTTGATGGCAGTATCCTCACTCTGACATCTCTCCTTAAGCATGTTCACTGCATGTGTGTGCATTGTATGTATATACCAAAAAACTGTATGTGTAGCATGTCCAAAAATAGCACGAGTGAAAAATTTAATTTCCCCCCTGGGGATTAATAAAGTACCTTTCTTTCCAAATTCAATCTTACTTATGTTTTCTAATCCCATCCATACTTGTTTGACTAAAACCCTAAATGCAACTTATGTATGTATCTGATAGACACCTACTTGACGTAATCAATACAAAACCATCAACACAGTCACACAATCCCAAGACCACCCACAGCGAGTTGGGAGGAACTCTTCTATAAATCAACAAATGAATGACAAAACAAATTCAGGAGTTATTCGTATCCACCTGCAACAGCCTCTCCCAGCAAAGGAGACGGACTACATGCCCATTTAACACCCCAGACAATAAGACTTGACTCCACACCTGGATGCACACACAAGTCTCGCTTCACATCCGCAGACTCAGACCCCACACTGAGCTGTAAGGGCAGCACTTCGCACTGCATCCTTAAGAGAATGCCAAAGAGCACTCGCCTTTCCTCCGTTCTCACAGTCGATCGATACCTCCTCCTTAGTAAAAAGCCAGGAGGACTCCTGCTGCATGCGTGTGCGAGCGGATGTTGAGTGTGATTGTGCATTGACCGAACAGAACATGGAGAGCCAATGCAGACAAACAAAGAGGGGTTAACATGCGAACACACACACACACACGCACGCAGTCGTACTTGTGAATGCCACAGGACTGAGAGTGTGACCTATCCATCACACGAGTGTCAGAAATACATGAACATGGTAGGCTGCCTGCTGAGGACTTAAATCCATAAATCAGATTTGACGTTTCCTGTCTGCCGGCCCGCCCGCATATTTGTGCGTGATAGTGTTTCTCTGAAATGTACTCAATCAGCATCCCTGTCCGTCCCAGACACAGATTACAGATCTGAAACTGATCTGTGATCAGCCATGCAGTAATCCCCTCCATGTTGGCCTTCACAGTTTCATCACTAGACGACTGATGGAGATGCCAGCAGACAGAGAGAGCATTTATTAAGTCATGATGATGAAACTAATTCATGTAAGATCTTGTTGTGAAAGTGTGGAGCGTAGTGTGAATTTCAATGGTGTGCACTCATTAGCAAACAGTTTAATGGGGAATTAATGAAATTCCAAATTAATCAAGTGAGCTGCTAAAGGATTGACCTAACTCAATCTGTTCCTGTCTTGAACATTGTCTTTTGGCACATTCAGCAGCTCTAAATTGAGCTCATTGTTAATAAACTCACACAGAATAAATTAATTCAGGATTTGACCTCTTTCAACGAGGGCAGGATTAACTGGTATTATTTCTGGAGATCATATTAACAGACTGTACAGTGTGTGTGAGAGAGAAAGAGGGGATGGTGTGGCAGAGAGGGGACTGTATTTTCCAGTACAGTAAACTTTAACAGTAACATAAACCCTGTCAAGAATTTTCGACGTGTCATTTTTCATAAGCAGAATGTGGTTCATGTTTCAGTTTATTAGCTGGTTCCCACCGTAACAAAGTCCAAGCTGCTGACGCACAGAGTGCCAGTGACTGCAGAGGAATGAAAATCACTGACTAATCAAAAGCAAGCATTACAAGAATCCAATTTAGAGGGACTGCTCTTTCTAAAAGGAACCATTTGAATGATAAAAAGCAAAGGGCACAACAAGAGGAATCAGAGACGGATGAGTTTCTGAAAGCCGTCTTCATCATGGGATAATGGCCCAACACATTTCTGGTTTCCTTTTGCAGATATTCTTTCAAACTTGGTTAAAAACATGCTGCATCATTGTTGCACTTGGTTGCTGAGTTATTACACATATTACTGATCTTCCTCTCCTTTAAGAAAACACTCCACTAACTGCAGCACGATGAAATTTAAGATACTCTGAACACAAACTCTGGCCCCTTTCTCTGGTGTTTGTATTTTCTTTTAATTTCATTTCAATATTTTAATATGTTGCCTCTTTTGTTTTGTTTTATGCATTATGTAAAGCACTTTGAATTTGCCTCAGTGCATGAAAAGAAACTAGTCTTTCCTTTTGTTGCATTGTTATCTCAGTGATAGTTACTGACGTGAAGCTGGTGATAAACAGGAAGCACAAACAGCCAGATAGGCGGAGACAAAACGGTTAAAGTAAAGTCAGATGATGGAGATGTGAACCAGAAAGCTCCATGAAAAGGGAAAAACAAGAAGGTTTAATCACAGAGACAGAGAAATTGAGTGCTTAAGAGTGATGTCAAGCTGCGAGGATAAAACAGTCCAAGGTAAGAAATAGAGAAATGAGGAGAGGAGAGAGACGAGCACGCAGACAAAGACAGATCAGGATCAGGAGAGAGAGAGAGAAAGAAAGCCACAGTGAAAGAAAAACACAGAAGGCAGCCGAGAGACAGCGGGTGAAAGAAAGGTAGAAAGAGGA
>NC_048288.1:5397011-5492011 GCF_009762535.1 Notolabrus celidotus | reverse complement strand
CTCTCCTCCATTATTGGCAAAGCAGAGAGTACAAAATATTCAGGAGGCAGCTTTTAATTTCCAGCGTCAGAGACAAGAAACCAAAGCTGTCTGCATGTTGAAGTGATAGAGTGTTGACAGCAGGTTATATCCTTCAATGCTATTTTATGCTGATTCAATGAGTAACCTCGTGGAACGACAAATATAAACTTGGCTGTTGCAGTTTTCTTTCTGTTGCTCCATCATGCTGATATTTATGCCTTACCAAAGATCGGTAAATACGTCAAAGATTCTCTGAATTCTTTCATTTGTTGCCAAATGCTTCCTCATGTTGGACTCTTTAGAAAGAAAGACTGGTTCTATAACTGATGTGATGCTAATAGAAGCTAATTTCTGCCGGGTTACAAAAAGAAACACAGGGAAACTTGGCCTTGATAAAAGAAAAGAAAAAAGTTATGAGATAGGTTGTGAGAAAAGGTTGAAATTAAGAGATCAGAAGTCATTTTTGTGAAATAAAGCATCAAACTTGTGGGATTAAAGCTGGGGTTGGCAGTCTCGGAAAACTAGCATGAATTTGAATGTAGCATTTCCTCAGGACTCCGTCTAACCCCTCCCCTCCTCCCTCAGAGCTCCTCCAAAACGACGCCCCCCCCCCCGCTCACATGCACGATCGCCGCTGACTTGCGACCAAATGATGGTGACTGATTCAAAACCGGTCCTCACCAAAACATTATCATAGTGAAAGTTAAAAACAGAAACAAACATGGCGGCTGTTAGTACTCACAACTGTCATGCTAGCATTTTCCAGTTGTACTGGTGACACGATATCAGGAGAAAAGTTATAACACATGTAATACTGTAACAGCTCTACTGTTTGTTAAACGTGTTCAGTGTAGATGTTCTTAATTCCTACAGTGTTGACAGTCAGTGAAGGCATCAGGAGAGGTGTAGAGTGTGTGAGCGGGAGAGAGGAGAGACAAGAGAAGTTCTTCATTCATTCAAACATTGATTGTTGTTTTGTTGGTTGGCGTGATCACGGCCGACAGTGAGCGGTTATTAAAACTCAACGTGTTCACGAATCAGCTCATCATCCCTACAGCGTCCGGACAGACGCTACAGTACATCTACATTTCTGTAGGACTTACTAAATGTCATTCATTCTTCTGCTTGTCAGAGCCCCCATGGTGAGAGCTTTTTAGACTCTGATCCGGACTACAGTCCTGAGCAAAGCACCTCATCGGGTCAGAGGGGACAGGCCCGAGGTGGAGTGAGAGGGGCAGTCAGTAGAGTCAGGGGAAGCAGAGGCAGGGGACGGGGACTCGGAGTGCACGCCGGGGAAATGTACGTGCAGGAGGCGGGCAGAACGGCAGAACCCGATTTGAATGGTTTAAAATTTTGGGTCCCAAAAAATTGATTGGTTGGTGTTTTCCCAGGTTTACTCCGGCTGTAGATAGCAGCTTTTTTCACTCTTTTTTAGGAACACATTATGTATTGATTGCCATCAGGACATAAAGATCATTTTAACCAGTATAACAAAAAGTGTATCTAAATCTGATTACCAACCCCAGCTTTAAGTCAAAATCATGAGAAGATAAGACACAATTATTGTATAATTTTTAGATGAAAACTGAGTCAATCTGGATACAATGCTGCCTCCAATTTCTCCTCTTTTGTTGTCATAAACTTGTGACTCTTCCTCTTCTTTTTTGGTGTAACTTCTGGCTACGAGTGGCGCCCTCTAGTTGGTGTGAAGATTACACCTTTTAAAACGTATCCATTTTTGTATGACAGGGATTCCCAAAGTAGGGGTTGCAAGATGTCTTCTAGAATGTTTTTTTGGGTTAGGGTTATCCATCCATCCATCCATCCATCCATCCATCCATCCATCCATCCATCCATCCATCCATCCATCCATCCATCCATCCATCCATCCATCATCTTGACCGCTTATCCGGTTCGGGGTTGCAGGGGGCTGGAGCCTATCCCAGCTGACATTGGGCAGAAGGCAGGATACACCCTGGTAAGGTCGCCAACCTATCACAGGGCTAACACAGAGAGACAGACAACCATTCACGCACACACTCACACCTACGGGAATTTTAGAGTGATCAATCAACCTGGTAAGCATGTTTTTGGACTGTGGGAGGAAGCCGGAGTACCCAGAGAGAACACACGCATGCATGGGGAGAACATGCAAACTCCACACAGAAAGGCACCTGGCAGACCGGGGATTAGAACCAGGAACCTTCTCGCTGTGAGGCAACAGCCCTACCCACTGTACCACAGTGTAGTCTGTTTAGGACTATTGAACAGTTAATTTACAAAACCATTTTTTCATATCATAACAGCAAAGCAAACACAGCCACATGTGCATGTACATAGGCTAGTTTTCTGCAGACTGGCTGAATGAAGTATGAAGCAACATTTAATCATTTCGAGGGACAGTGGGGGTCGTGAGTCTTTGGCACCATTATTTTAGGAGCCGCCGGCTGAGAAGTTTGGGAACCTCTGATGTATTTAAAGGGAGCGTACATGAGCTCTAACAGTCAGATCAAAAAATTAAACCTAAGACTTCAAACTCTTGTTCTAATAACATTTGAACGAGGTCATGTATTTGCACATCATCACTATGAAAAAGAAGTCGAATCAGGACTTTTTGCCTTGAATATAAAAACACACACTATTTTGTGAACCCAAATGTTTGTGGCAATCCGGCTTGAGGTTGTTCCAAGATTCTTCAAGAGAGCAGGCCTGTCTGACATCCCAATTACTGTGCACTTTAACCACTGTCTCCTCCAGGCTGAGCCAGTCCACCCACCAACTCTCACACACACCACCAGAACATTAGCACACAATGTCTGCGACTACACACAGGGAAACACATGTAAACAACTTTTTATAAACTCAAGGACATTTTTTTACACACGTCACTCAAAAACAACAAGGCATCAACTTTATTTTTCCACAGCACAGACCAGCAGATCCACTCCCACAAGTACAGCAACACACACATTCAGAGATGTTCTGTCACTAGAGGAAGACTACAACAGGGAGTAGGGTGAAATCAGCAGGAATGTTGTCCACATTACAGATAACACTAAAATACTTTTGGTTCCTCCTGTTGCTTCTCTTCTTCGTTCTCCCCATGCTTTCTAATTTGGCGTACACTCCATTGTGAGAAACACACATGCACGCATCGCGCACACACTTCTACAAACCCTGCACACAGCCAGGAACGTGCACACACACATGCTACTTTCACAATGCCAAAAAAGACACACACATACACACACACACACACACACACACAGAAATACACAAGTTATGTTTTCCAAGTGACTGGCTGGCTACAGTATGTTCCCATTCTGCCTGGCTGCTTTTCCTCAGAGTCTAAAGAAAAAAAACCGGGAGGGTTTCTTCAATGGAAGTAGCCCAAAGATTAATTCACTTAATCTTGGGCTGTAAATGGGGTATTCAAGCGGCTTAAAAAACAAATTGAATGCAAAGGCTGCAAGTAATAACAACATTTGTCTTAGCCGCGGCACAATGGCCTTTTCCTCAGCACTCTTCCACATGAGCTGGTGGCTAGATTTCCAACATCCATTATGACAGAAAGGGACGTGTGGCACGTACAGGCACATATACGCACATGCACGGGGTCAGAAAGACACCCACTCGTGCACGCATTTTGACAGTATATCCTGTCTATTGTACATATGTAGTGACAGAGGGATGGAGAGTGAGAGATAAAGACATGGCAGCTCAATATCAATGAACAGAGTGTGGATGTGTGTGTGTGTGTGTGTGTGTGTGTGTGTGTGTGTGTGTGTGTGTGTGTGTGTGTTTAGGGGGTGTGCTTGTGCGTGCACAAGGGAGACAGTTGAACAGATGTTGTGCTGCGTTTTTTTATGTGTAATCCCCAGATTCATCATGCTAACCATCAGGCAAGTGGAGATCAAAGGGTTAATGTCGCTGAATATAGGTTAAACTCAAAGAGAGAGAGAGAGGGGGAGAGGCAACAGTTTACTCTACATTGACTGTACGCTCATTGTCAGTTCTATTCAGGTCATGATAATAATTATATCCTCAGATCGTTGACATCTCTGTGCTAATAACTCGCTCATTTGTGCTGATTATGTTTTCACGAGGAGCACTTAATAGGTGCAAGTTATTAGTTCACGTTTCGTTTCATAACTCTACCCTGTTATGTAACACATGCATGATACTGAAGGTTCCTCATGTCATATTCTTTTTTCTAAGACTGTCATAAGACTTCACATCTCTTTCCTGCAAAGTTAAAAAAATATATATATGTGGCAAAGCGGCACAGTCTTATGAAAGGTAATATATCATAGGCATTGCTAAGATTCATGTCATTGCATGCACATGATCCATCCACCTGCATGTTTATAGATTCCTATATGTGCTCTCATGGTCTCATGAAGGGAAATAGAACAAGAAAGATCCATCCTTTTTTTCTTCTGTAAACAAGTGTTACCTTAACAGTGTCAGCAGGATTCTCTTATTGACCTCAAGTATTTCAATGGTCAGCTATCACGCCTGAAAAGCAACAGTCAGCTATATGAAGGCAACAATTTCCAACAACATTTCATAGCGTGCAATTCTGAAGAGTCGCCAGAATGTGTTGGTAATAAGCTGGCAACCAATTTCTTTATATAGGGTTGTTATTATTATAGGTATAGCTGAGAAACAGAGAGGAAAACTGAAACAGTATGCCATAGCAACAGCAAAAAACATTCTGCAACATTAAATAATCCAGCTTAGAAAATACACTGATAAAGCACTCCAACACTGACCCTAACCCCACTACCTATTTGAAGTTAGTTTGGTGTCTACCTGCATCTAACCCTCATAGAATGTCACCCATATCAATTCCAGTGTTACATTTTCATCAGACCAACTCCAATCAGTCACTTTTCAGGATGCAGTCCTAAAATATAAATCTTTTGAAGATGTAAACATCTAAGGGAGTGCATCACTCTGCCAGGTTTTCTTGCAATGGACAGCTCACTTCCTGTTTCACAAAGCATGAAAATATTTAAATGTTTCCGTCAGCTCACTTCAAGGTGACCCATTTGATAAGCGGAGGCTACGTCCACACTTATATTGATATTTTTAAAAACAGATTTTTCTGTCCAAGCCAGAAGTGTTTGAATGTTCCTCTTTCCACACAACAACACAGAAACAATGGAACACGCTCATATAAGTATGCCAGGCCAGTAGGTGGCGATGATGTGTAATCAGTCTGTTAAGTTAGACATCATAGAAGAACATGGTGCAAATACATATTGAGAGTCTTCTTAAGTGGACGGCACAGAGTGGAGGATTAAAAACTAGTGAGTGGGATATATTAATCTGCCCCTGCATGGTGGTATAATAGGGAAGCTAAGTTAGGTTTCTCTCTGAAGAAGCAATTCGTACTGAGCAGATGTAAGCAAATCGACAGCCTGCCATGTTGGCATATGCGGAATACATATAAACCGCAATTACCATGCACATGTTGTGGTAATGACATCAGGGTTGTCCTCAAATTTTGTCGTCACTGTAAACAGGAATACAGAGAAAACGTATGTAAGAATATCCAACTTGGAAGACGTTTTTGGAAACCTCTGAATTCAGTGACTGTCCTCATGTAAGATCAAAACTCAGAGCAAAATCTACATTTTCTAAAATATCCACACACTGTTTGTGTAGATGGGGCTGAAGTCTAACTTTGCATGCACCACAAATAAGCACCAGAACTGATTCAATGTAATCATCTTTGACTTAAAGCAAGTGACGTTTCCTCCAATCACAGAGGTGAGCGACCCTGTTAGCTGACAAATTTCAACCAAACGACTCAGAGCTTTGCTTCATTTGTAGCAGATGTTTAAAAAATGTAAAGATGATCCATACCAAGTTTTGTTACACTTTTATACCAACAAGCCTTTGAAGACACATCTGAGGAAAACATTTTGTAACTGTTGTAACTACATCAACCATGAATGCAAATGCAACCAGTTAACAGGGTCACTAAGAAGCTGAAACACCGGCCACCAATTGAAATCGCGTCACTACGCCAGTAGGTGAACACAGTGAAATGCTAATGCTAGATTAGCCAAACATTTCATACAGTACAAAAGATGAGACACAATGCGAATGTTATGGAAAGCAACACAGACCAGATCACTGATGTTAAAGTTTAGTGGCTCCATGTGGCAAGAAAACTGAAACTCAAAGGGGAGCAACTTCAGCTGCTGCACAGCCAATCAAAAACCCAGGGAGGTCAAATCACTCTCTGAGAAAATACTGCAAAGAACCAATACTGCAATCATGTCCTGCTGAGTCCAGTTGTGCCTCTAGTTTTCTGTTGGTTTTCAGTCACATGATGCATGAACAAACACATGCAGTTATTGGCTGTACTACACTTTGCAATGAGGCAGAGGCACTAACTTAAGAAACAGAAGAAGCACCTCACAAGAAATGCTTGGAGCCTCTGCAGCGCCTTGGATTGAGTCACTGGCTGCAGCTTGACCGGATACAAAGAACATGATTGGCAGGGTTTGTGGGTGGGATGCCAGTAAGGGATTGTGTGCTCATTGTTGCAGCAGCAAGTCATTGTTGGAATTTGGACACAAAGCAACACAATCACATTGACGCCCTTTCTAGCACTGGCTGTGGTTCAAGAGCAGGTACACGGTGTAGAACAGTGCCCAGTTTCTCTTTGACACTGTTATTTTGACTCTGATGATGTGAGTCAGGTTTTCTTACACGGCTTATACTGAGCTGATACCTCGTTCACCCTGCAGCTCAGCTTTGGCGTTCCCCTGAGAGTAACTCGGGACAGTTTTTGTGTGGTCTCAGCTTGCTCTCTCTTAGTTTTTAACCAATACATTTAATGCTGGAATAAACAAGACTTCAACTCCATTGTGTACAGCTCTAGGAAACTTTTTTGCTTATCTTAAAGAGATAGTTTTTTTTTTTGAAGTAGGATTGCATGAGGTACAAGCTAGGCTATCAGCCATCAAATTTCCCATGTAGTCCAAAAAATGTAAAGCCAAACTCAAACACTGATGCCAGTGAAAGTTAGCACCTCTTGGTAACTTGGATCTCTCCTGCTCTCAATTTAGCACAGAAGTTTCTCCCCTTTCTCTTTCAGTCTGTTTCATCTCTTTGTTCTCTTTGGTTCACAAAGGTATCTTCTTGTGTTCCCATTAAACAGCACGCCATGCATGTGATAAAGTCACTCTTTTTTTTGTTTGGTTGGGTTTTTGTTACCTCTTGTGAAGCCGCCAGCCATGAAAATCTGATCAGTGTGCTGCAAATGGATTTTCTATTTGCAAAATATATCACACACTTACACCATCATTGGTGTTTGGGTCTGATTTCCAAAAATGAGCTAAATTAGGTGGTAAAATTGACCCTGTCTGTAGCGTTTGATAGACTAGCTTCTGCTCCGGTTGTCTGTCTGGTTTCTCAACACAGAGGCCGAGCTGAAGAGGTTCCCCTGTGGGTCATACACAACTATTGACGAGTGTGTCATACAACACCACTTCAAAAACACACAGAGGGTTACTCCTTCAGGTTCCCGAGAGGAACAACAAGCATCAGTACAGAGTATTGTCCTGTTTTCTCACTTGATATGGATAACATTTAAAAAATGGACAAACACTGTAGTGATGTTGCAAGGAAAGTCTGCTCGGAGGCTTAGTGACAACTGATGAACATGAAGAACTGAAAAAGAAACTGATAAAAGATTTCCATTCAATACAGCAACACATGTGCCACGTGATGTGAGGTGAGAAAATATCTGAGCCCCACTCACACTCTGTGTCTGGATCCTGAAACACAACTGAACAGAAAAATGATCTGAACCAAGTGCAAATTACTAGAAATGGAAAGTGCAGCGTGACTAATTCTGAACTTAACTCATTTTTATTTCTATAGCACCTTTCATACATTCAAGCATGCAGGCCAAAGAGCTTCACAAAATAACAGAGAGACAGAAAACAAAAGGAATAGGTAAAAGTGGACAGGAAAGGGATATGAAATACTTAAAAATAAAATCATTATGATCAAATCAATAAAAAATAAAAAAATAAGATAAATACTAGAAAAATAAAATATAGTAAAATAAGATAGAAAAAAATAAAGCAAATAAAAATGATGCTTAAACAATGGTCATAAAGGTAACAATGCAGTCAAGGGTTAAAAGTTTGCTGTTTTAATGTCCAGAGAGTTCAGAGTTAAATATGAAATGACAGGAGATCAGTGATGTATGGAGGAGCAAGGCTGTTAAGAGCTTTAAAATGAAGTAAAATAACTTTAAAATCAATTCTAAAAGAGACAGGTAACCAGTTAAATCTCTGTCAGCAGCTTTTTGAATGAGTTGTAGTTTTTTTAGAGACTTTTTGGGCAGACCAGTAAAAAGAGAGTTACAATAATCAGTATGAGTGGTGATGAAAGCATGAATTAAAATTTCAAATTCTTTCTTAGATAAAAGAGGTCTGACTTTCACAATGTTCCCAAAATGGTAAAATTAAAAGCTTACAACGTTGTTAAAATGATCATTCAAATTCAAATCTGAATCTAAAACCACTCCCAAGTTTGTGACCTTTGATTTAACTTGATATTTACACTTCCTTGGTTTGTAATTATTCTCGGGCTGCTTTGGTTCCTATTAATGATAATCAACACAAGCTTAATGCACATTATGGCTCCTACAAACATGAACAAAAGAAAAAAAACAATGTGACTGAATTTGGTGATGGTAAAAATCTGAAAATGATACAGTTCTTTGGTTTGATACAGTAGCAGATTCCTTCTTCATTTACATCTGCAGCATCAGCTCTTAATGTAAGCAAGGTTCAGATGTTATACAGCCCGAGCAGTCGCACCATCATTTACCCCCTGACATAACGCTGGGTGCTGATTGGGCAGTGTTACCTGCCAAACTCAGATGACTTTCATCAGATTCATAGAATAAAACATTCCGTTCAGAACAGAGCTCATTGGAATGCTGCTGGTCTTTTAAGGCTCTATGAGGTGTAGCCCCAAGCTACAGCTTAGATGAGCTAAGGTGTGCAGGGTGTAGTCTCATAGATACCATTTTACAACTTTATTACACATAAAAGTAGAATAAATCAATTTTTATGCTGCTGTTCCCCATGTTTTATTTGTTATATTTACATCCTTTTATCCAGCTTCATTTTATTGTAGCTTTAAGTTTTCCTCTTTGTTTCATTCTGCATCCCCCGACACATGGTATCCACACCGTACGTCCAATAAAGACTTATCTCAATCCAGAGGATGATGTGCAATAAGTGGATTTTAAGTGCATATTCACATACACTGAAAAAGCAATAACGCAGGCAGTTATAGGATAAATCAGGTTGTAAAAAAAAAAAAAAAAGTCCAGGTATCGCCAAAGGGAGGTGCAGTATTAAGTGACAGCCTGGTCCATTCTCTGACTTACATAACGGCTGCACTCTGATGCAGCTTCAGATTATAACAACAACAGTAATATTGAATGACAAGGTGTCAGGGAGAATCCTCGCCTCCTGACCGTCTTCCCTCGAGCTGTCTCTACTCATCCCTCTCTCTCTGCTGTGATAAATGCTGCCTCCTCCTCTAACTGTCCCTCTCTCACTCTTCCTCCTCCTCCTATCATGCCAGCCCACTCCCCATCTCGGAGACACTTGTCTAACGAGGTGGACAGATCCTGACGGGTCCTAATGAGAACACATTCCACTAGAATAACTTTCAGATCCTATAATTCACACATGCACACACACACACCAATATATATATAAATAGGCACTCAGGGTGTGAAATGCAGAGAAGTCTGCATATATCTGTATCTCTTGGTACAGAATTACCCAGTGATGCACCTGGACTATGGCGCCATTTATAGGTTGAGTTTTCCATTACTGCACGTGAAGCCTGAAACTCTCCTATAAGAGGGGGACAAGGGGAGGAAGAGAGCTCATTTGTGAGCGGCATGATGTGGGCCTGTGTGTAGGAGTGTGTTTGCATGTTAACATTGCTGACTTTGTTAAGGGAATTACGCTGCATGACTTGTCAGTGCACATTTGTGTCATGGCGGCCATGCTCCCATGATGAAACAGAGATAGCCCTGCAGTAGCATCACTTCCAAGACTGAAATCTCAATTCTTCAAGGAGACTGATGCAGCAGTCTAAGCTGACAGCGAGAGAGAAAAACGGAAACAGTCACGCTGCTCTCGCAATTTATTCCTCACTAAAAGACGTCTTTCATGTTTCACATGCAAAACATTGAAAAGAAAAATCAACTTAATGCGTTTTTGTTAACGTGAATATGAATATTTCAGCCATTTATAACTTTGTGCGTGTTTTAAAATACTTTAAATGTGAATGATAAGGTGTACAGCCTTTTCTCTTCTTATTATCATAATGCATTCCATTAAAATTTGTTAAGATATTCTTCCCCAGCCAAATCCTTTCCACTTATTATGTGCTGCTGTGAAATGAAGTGCTTCTGATTCCCTGCGCTAGAAAAATAAAGTGCTTTTTTAGAAAGCAGTGGCGTACGGGTCAAGCATTTGTGTCTCAAAAGCACTGTCATGAATTCATGTTTCAGTGAGCTGAAATATTCATACGCTGATGGGGCAAGAAAAATGTAAGAGCTGTACGGGAGTGAAAGAGGATATGCAGCATGGCAGGGTCTGTTTGGCTGCAATCTGTGTCAGTCTGGTTGTTGCAATGGACACAAAACCATGCACAGTGGGAGCTGCTTGGAAAGTTTGCACTGGCATGCACAGGCAGACGCGTCACCCAACTCCCTTGAAGAGGGATAAGTTAGGAGTAAGGAGCATATTTGTAATCAGAGGCAGAAGAAGAAGGGACAGACACAGAAGAGGCGGAGGAAAAGGAAGCAGAAGAGTACAAGGAGGGAGGAAGAGATTATGGCTGGATGATAAAACCACCGAGGGGAGCCAAGTAGGGGAAGGAGGAATTAGAGATAGTTAGGGTCAAGAATAAGGGCAGGAGACAGGAGAGGGGAAAACAAAGCCAAATGAAGAGAGAAAAAGTACAACATATGGGGTGAAGAAGCCAGAGGGAGAGAGAAGAATCATCAGAGGTGGTTAGGGATGAGACAGTCCAAAAAAGGAAGCAAGCAAGACAGTTTTTCTTTCAGAGGCAGAAGCAAAATGAGCAAGTGAGAGAAAGAAGGAGAATTAGGAAACAAAATTGAGCGAGATTTATTGAAAAAAGACGGAGTGCAAAGGAGCGGTAGATTAAGAAAAAGCAAGAGGCGGAAGGAAGCAATTTAAACAGAGGAGGACACGGCGGAAGAGAAAAATGGCAGTGCAATTAACAGCTAGACCTCGTTCCCGAGCTTCGACTCACATGACGTGATGCATGATAAATGTAGATGCACACACATTCAAACACAATCAAGTGCACACACAGAGACACAAACAAGGGGCCAAGCAAAACCAAACAACACATATTGAGCTGATCTAATCTGAGTCACACCAGTCTGTTTCCTCCAGCTCTAATCCTATTATTACCACCTCCCACTGGGACTCATCACACACACATACTCAGAAGACCACACACACACACAAGGACAAGACACTGTGCCTGCATCAGGTCTACCTGTGCGTCAGTTTCAAGAAAATTACAGCATCTCTGTGACATTAGTCCAACAGTGACTGATGATTATAATCAGTGACTCGTCAGATGACAGTAAGATCGAGCAAAAACTGCTTTCACCAATGTGACAGTGACGGGAGTGAGAGGATATTCCAGATTATTGTTTTGTTCGCTGCAGATCGGCCACATCTGATCTTAAAATAATCCACTTTGATTAAGAAGCTTCAGTCGATGTGGCCCCCCACAGTGAGGCCCGAGTCAAATGTATAGGAAAGAAACTATTAATGCTTGAAACACAACTAAGAACATTTGTGCTAGCAGTGGGATGCAACTAAATACCTTAATCTTGTTTCATGTTGTATACACAGTGTTAGGAAAGCTACTTTAAAGGCGTAGCTTTGCAATCTACAGCTTACTTTGCTCTGGAGGAAGGTGAAGTGCAGCAAAGCAGCCCCAGGGAGAAATACTGTTTGTTTAACCAAGGCTAGAATTATTTAAATGGGAATGTGCATTTGATACCAGATTTGGAAAGAACAATACAGAAACGCCAAATGTCTGCAAAAAGATATTTGCGGGTCAAATTGACCCTTTTTAAAGTTCAAAAATAAAAATGTTAGTAGTTTAAAGTATTATTTTCGCATTTCTAATGCCACAGTGGATGAAAGGCTAGTGGTATTCAGAGGTTCCTTCCATCTTAGGTAATATATGCCTTCCAAACCAGGATACAAATCTGGGCAGCATGTGACAGAAGCGGTGTCTTGTGTTAATTTAGCAACATCACTGCATAAAAAAAAAAAAATCCAAATGTAAAATAAAATAATCAAAAGTCTATGTCATGTAAAATGATTGTATTACCATTTAGGGCTTTTCAATATACATTAAAAAAAGTTTTAACATGATGTTCATTAAAAAAGAGTTATCCTCATTGAACCATGATCTCTGAGGATTAAAGAACACCATTGCACCAAATATTGATTTAAATGGTTAGTAATGGAGTTCATAATGAGATTTAGATAATGTTCAGTGGGATTTTTTGGGGTTCAGACACTTTTGGAGCATTAAATATGCTCTGGATCAAGTTGTCCCAAGAACATTATTGCTGTCCCTGAGAAACAAACATAACAGGAGGGTTAATACAAAAAAGGGCTCAGTCTAAGTTTGGCTGAGTGCTGGGTGCACCCACCTGCATCACATGCACAACACAAAGGACACGTGTAGTGGTGACTGCCCAATAACTACATGAAACATGGACGCAGTCTCAGTGACGTCACCCATCGGTTTCTGAAGAGGGCTGTGGAAACCAGACCATGGCTGCCACATTGGAAACGCTGAACCAACCTCCCTTTGGGTCGACTGAGAAACAAAGAGAAGGAGCGACCCTGAAAAACAGGCCTCGCTGAATAATACCTCTTTGTTTGTTTGAGTGTTGATGTCTTTGTTGATAGGTTGTTGAGCGTGCAGTGTATGTTCTGTGAACGTCTATGTCTGTGGAAACGCAGAAGGTGCTGTGAAAAAGAATTTCCCCAAGGGGACAATAAAGTCCAAAGTCTAAAGTCTGAGGCCGGCTTCCCAGCGAACAGCTACATCTCTCCAGCCTGTCAGTCAACTTGGCACTGTCCAAATTATGCAAACATATGCAGAACTCTGAGTCTGAATATCCTCAAAACAAATCATTCAAAATAAAAAACAATAGAAATGAGCTAAACTGATTTTATTATCAGGACGGGAACATGATGATCACTGCTGTTAAAGCTGGCATTTTAACATCTGCATTAACATGGTGTCCTGGACTTTTGGACTAAGCCCCAAGTGGTCATTTGAGGAACTGCAGTTGCACTTCCAAGTCGGCTTCAATTACAAACACCACAGATAGCTGCTTGTTGCTGTCTGACAAATGAACTGCCTGGGGACGCCTTCACAGAGCTGAGGATGGAGGGAAATGTGGGCGGGGCTTGTCCACAAAGGTTCAGTTGCAGTACAGAGGCAGCAGTCAAATAATGAAATAATTTAAGTCTTTTTACGGACAAAATGTTTTTACTTTTACTGTTTAACTGCACATAAACAGCCCAAAACCATCCATCTCTTCAATGGTACTATATACATGGATGAACTACCTGCAAGATGTTACAAAATGGTGTAAAACAACTAGTTTAATTTAATGTTGTTAATTTCTTCTCAAGTAAAGAACTAGAAATCCAGCGTGGCCTTGTATGGCCCCTGAGGTGCAACCAGGTTGATGTCAGTGTCAAATGGCCTGGCATGCTTAATGAGATAAGAAAAGGGTAATCAGATTCTACATCAGACAGCCTCTAGGGGCATCCTCTTTAGCCGCCCACAGTGTCACTAACACACTGATGCAAAGGTACATGCTTTACTCATCACTCGCTGGTGTTGAGGATGTTAAGAATATGTAAATCCAGTTGTTTTCACTGGAGGTGAGGAACATCAACGGTGCAAAGCTGAGCAGGAGAGTTAAAAGATGAACATGGGAGAGGTTGTCGTTTCTGCTAATGAGATTAAAGCTCCAGTGAGGAGTTTTTAACTATCAGGACCTCAATGACACACAAAAGCAAACAAGACCAACAGCATAAAGATTGCACATTTCTGTGTTATAATTCTTAAAGCCTGAAACCACTGCCACAGGGTAGGTGACAGGCGAAGTGATGAGCAGCACGCAGCAGAAACAGCCTCATTTGTACATGTTTGAAAACAAAGATTCATGAAGAGTGATACATTTTTGTCCACAGGAGTCGCCCAAATCAACACAAAGCCAAACTTCCTCACAAGAGCTTTAAAGCAAACGGTTCGCTTTAAATGGGAAATCTCTGCATACAGATTTTACAAACTGCAGTCCAAACAAGGAGCTGATATTCTGTTCTTTTTTTACTACTTAAATCAGAAACAGTGATCCCATAAATAGCAAAGGAGAAATAAATGTCTCAATGACTGTAAGACATCAAAGTAGATGTGAGAGACCTTGCCTCAAAGACGCCACAACAACACATTTACATACTGTATAGTGGTAACTCATTAGAGGCAACAGCTGAAGCACAGCAAGGACAAACACGTACTTTTATTTTTGTGTGAGCGTCTGCAGGTGTGTGTGCACCTGTGCTGATATAAGCTCGTATTAGAGCTTGAGCTTCTTTGCATCTGTATTTGTTCAAGTTTTATTTTTGGCCAAAATACAGTTGATATGAAGAGATACTGGAATGCAGCATAAAACTGATGGACACTCTAAGCCAAGCCTGCCTTGGAGAAAATCCCTGGATTACTGCTCCGTAGAACCGCACACTAACATATGAATTAATATGCAAATGCACAGAAAGCATCTACAAAGGGGGAAAATCCATTTTTTGTTTATTTGGGCTGCATTTGGGAGAATCCGCACAGTCAAGGGGTCAACCAGCCCATTGACTTTCAGGCTCTGAGTCTGTTTGCCCCGGTAGGATAGAAATGTTAATCTTTTTTAGTCCATGCCTCAGACCATTGGACATAACAACATTGTCTATTCCCCCGAGTGTTTCACATCTAGTCCCTGAGGAGGGATAAAGTCAGCACTCAGATTTAAGCTCAGGGCTGGAGCTGGTGGTCCGATTCAACATGCTGTTTGTAAGGCTCTCTCTCCCTCTCTCACACAGGGTGCTCTCTCTGTCTCCCCGTCTTTGTCAAACACACACACACACACTTCCTTGCCTGCTACACATCTTGCAAATCCTACTTTGATCCTTCTTTACGGCCCGTCTTTACACTTTGATATTTCTATTGTGTTGTGCTGTCAAATTATATTTACAATCACCTTCTCAAAGAAGGTTATCTTTTTACTGATGTTTGTACATTACTGTCTACTCCTGCCTGGACTTTCATTAAACTTAGCGGCAGCACAATGCAAGAACTTGCTATACTTTCAACTGGATCCATATCAGACTCACAAAAACAAGGTAATTTTGTACAGTTTTGAATCATACAAGCAAACAAAATGGATCACAAAGCAGGGAAATCATTCAAATCATTATTGCAGGGTTTAAATAAAAGCAGATGTGACTCAGAGACTCACAATTGTCTCCCTTGGGGTCATGCATTTTTTGGTAAATTGACTTTTTTAGTCTTTCCGATCACTCACAATGCATTCACCCATTCACACAACATTCATACACTGATGGCAGCGGACGCTTTAGTAGAGGACCATCTGTATAAACCAATCCAATTCACCTGCATTCACATTCACATTCTCTGACTATGTCTCCGGGAGCAATTTGGGGTTCAGTATCTTGCCCAAAGACACTCCGGCACTTGATACTGGGAGCTGGGATTGCCCAACCTCCTCATCGAGAAACAACCCTCTCTGCCATTGAGGCACAACTACTTATGCCATGTTACAGTTTTGACCGGATCCAAATCAGACTCACAAAAAATGTACTTTTGACTGTTTTTAAATCAGGCTAAATAACAGATACACCTCTTTAAGGAGGAAAGATGTAGCCTAAATTGTAACACCAGGATCTATGGAAAGCAGATCTGAGTCACACTCACAGTTATAGTTGTCTCACTTGTGAACATTTCTTCTTATCTGTTTTAATACAAAGATGTTATTTCTGATGTAAATTAGGAATTGCTCTATGCTCGCTGTGCTCTGATAATAAAGCTGGCTGTGTAATATTTCAAATACAAGGCACTTCTTTAATTTCACATTTTACTCTTATGAAAATGTTAATGAATAGACAGTGGATACGACTGCTGATTTTCATATCAGCTATAATAGGAGTAGTGACTGCAGCTCAACCCGCGTTAAGTATGAGACATGCCAATATACTTGAGATAGATATACAGAATGATATCATGATGGACACATTCATTTTATGTCATATTTGCATGATACATGCTTTAGGGGTGACGTTTTTAGGGTGACATTTATTTCTAACTTTTGCTTTTTGAATATCATATTGAATCATATTTAAGAGATTGATCAGCTTTTAATTGTTTGTTGTAACCCAGCATTTAAAAAAGAATGTATTGCTGTAAGTAAGTTTATCTGATGTTTTTATATTGACTTTCTATTAGATAGATTCAACTGATCAATACATTTCATATGGCTTTCATTACAAGACTTTAAATCTACATAATTTATGATGAGGTCAGATTAAGTCTCTGTTAACAGGACACTGAATCTCAAACTACTCCAGGGACACTCACACTGACCCATCCGCCCTGCCAGCAGACTGGAGCAAGAGGACTGAGGCTTTCCATAAAGGGATCAATAAAGTTTTATAAATTAAGCGTCGTCACCATGGCATCTATTAACTATAAGGTGGCTCTTTTGAGATACAGCTTTATGGAAGAGAAACGCTCAGCTCATCCCCTATAACTCGCTTGCCCACACACTGGCACATCCGTGTCAAGACACGCACGCGCAAACGGCTCGCAGTGCCGTGTCCCTCCGTCGTCTGTCAGGCGGGATGATTAATGAGGCGCGTCCCCGGACACATTCATCCGGGACCCGAGAAAGCCCCGGCGATCACCGGGGAATCAGTCACACCGCCAGGGAGACCGGAACAACACCGAGCAGAGTGTGGATGATTCCAGAACACAGAACCAAGCAGAGGTGTCCCCGGGAAGACGGACAGGGAGGGACAATAATGGCGCAAAATAGCAGCAAATTATGAAGGAGATGGAAGATTCCCTGAATACAGCGCGGGATATACCACGAGGATGAAGAATAGGACCAAACATGAGAGCGTGATGCCTGAAATGTGCGAGTTCAGAGTGTGAGAGCACAAACATAATTAAATATCAGCCCATAGCATGATAGATACAAGTTGGAACCTAAACAAACTCTGGATGCTGAAATCTTAAGATGTCATTTGTTGTGAAGCCAAAAGTAAGATAAGATCAAATAAGTAAATACCAAACACAGGTATCCAAAGTCTAATATTGTAAACATGGGGCTCTAATGATGGATAAAGTCTGTGCTTTTTAAAGTGGTTACAAGTTTGAAACGTG
This sequence comes from Notolabrus celidotus, assembly GCF_009762535.1. Classification (NCBI taxonomy): domain Eukaryota; kingdom Metazoa; phylum Chordata; class Actinopteri; order Labriformes; family Labridae; genus Notolabrus; species Notolabrus celidotus. The sequence goes on along the minus strand of NC_048288.1, from coordinate 5,474,395 downwards.
TCCAAAGTTGTCTGAAAGAAGCTCTGATTTGTTTGAAGTCAAGAGACCAATCAAACTTCAAAATCTAAGGAAACTTTGTGAGCAACCTTTATCAGAGAGCACAGGAATACTTTCAATATGATGAATCTTTAATGCGCCTCTGGGTCAGTTACAGTACAGATTTAAAGAGTCCAAAAGGTCTGTTATTTCATCACTTGGCAGATTGATCAACACTTTTTTAAACTTTATTTGGTGTGGAGTGGTCTCAAAACAAATAATGATCCTGATAATCCTGAAAATCCTAAAAGGTATGGAGGCATAAGACTGGAATGATGAGATGGGTTTATTCTCAGAAAGGGATTCTGTAGGATGAACATAATATAACTGTCTTGGTGAAATGTCACAAACCCAGCCCTATCTGGACGCCCTCAACATCGACTGATCAAAATCACCAGACCTGCACAAAAATCTAAGAACCAGAGGTCCTTAAGAGTAAGCACGTGTAGGTCTGAACTCAGACAGCAGCCTTCTCCCCCCCGTGGATCCTGGCTTTTGAGCTCTGGGGGTATCCAGGCTGACACCACCTCGGGATACCTGCAGCCCCCGCCGGTAAGCGCACCTTCCCCGCCTCAGACCAGCTCCATCAGCCTCCCACCCAGACCCAGAGTCACCCGCACAGCGCAGAGAGAAACATCCAAAAAAATAAAGGAAAAAACTTACGGGTTGTTGGCAAAGCTCCGTGCACACCGCTGCCATGGCTGAAAATCCACAACGCGACCGGCAATAACAACGTCAATCCCCGGGCAGGACGGTGCCGGTGCATCTTCACGGCCGGAGTGGACGCAACTCAACGGGAGAGAGAGAGAGAGAGGAAACACTCAGAGGGGAAAAAAACAGCAGGGAGGTGGTAACGCCAGTCCGTCCGTCACACTTGCTTCGCAGCAGAGGACTGGCAAGAGGAGCCTGGCTACACGGACTCCCTCTTTCGCTCTCTCTCTCTCCCCCTCTTGCTCTCCCTTTCTCTCTATCTCTCCCCACACTCTCTCTCTCTCTCTCTCTCTCTCTCTCTCTCTCTCTCTCTCTCTCTCTCTCTCCAATAAAGAGATGATGTAAGGATCGCGCGCGACTGACACACTGGACTTGCAAGCGCAACGTTCTTCTCTCTGCAGCGGTCTTGCCTCCTTGTTTGGGGATCCCGGATTAAAAAATAACAGCGGAGCTCCCACTTGCCCGACACTGGGTGCGACTGTAGGGTACAGTACTGTAGTCTCCAGTAGTTCAGGGAGGCATGACTGTGCGCAGCTCCAGTGCACTGAACTGATTTCTTCTCTCCAGCGCTCCTGTGCGCTGTCCTTGGTGCTGAACTTCTCCCAGTCTTTCTCTCTCTCTCTCTCTCTCTCTCTCTCTCTCTCTCTCTCTCTCTCTCTCTCCCTCTCTAAATATCTTTCCGTTTCTTATAGCCAGACAGTGCCCCCCTCCTTCTCTAGGTGGTGGTAGCCTTGTACTCTGTGCATCAGTCTCCTGTCCTCTATAAAGAAAAGCTCCAGCAACAAAACAGCACATATTCACTCTCTCTATCTTGATGTCTGTCCTTGTGTTTTACCTGCTTTCATGTAAAAATACCCTTTTGGTTGAGAGCAGTTTTAAGGATACTCATTTGTGGTTTGCAAATTGATGAAATCATGTTAAGTGGTTTAAAACATGTTACATACCTTTCTACCAAAATCCACCTTGAGATGATGCCGTCATGTTTTGGCATTTGGTTACAGTGCTCTTTGAATTGTCTGCAGGAAACTGCTTTATTATGCACAAAATGGCAAAAAGGTTCTCTGAAAGTAAAGAAAAACTCCACAGACATCAACACCAACTTTGCACCATCTGCACAGTACATGCAAATGAATGTTTGTTTATTGAGATTCTCTCTATGTGACCCCCTGAAGTCTGCTCTCTATAGGCCAGCTCTAGAGCTGTTGTTCAAATTACAAATTATATTCAGGCATGTTTTTGTAAGCCTTCTTCCAAAGACAGAAGGATCAAAAGAACGACACATCCTTACAAACAGGCTGTTAAAAACATGCTGCTCAACATACTGTATGTAAGGAAACTTTATCAGTGTAATGCTGGAGTCAGATAGCTCTTCATTTGAGTCCTCACTGCAAAAGGGAGAGAGATTACAACATTTTCTTTCATTAGTTTTCTGCCTTTCTTTGTTGCCAGATGACTCCTAAGTTTAGGGTTATTCAACAGAAAATTAACAAAAGCATACGTAGCTGCAGGTTAATTCTTAACAGCACAGGAAACACAGCCACATGTGTATGTAGGTAGGCTAATTTTCTGCAGCTCAGCTAAAGGAAGTATGAAGCAATATTGAATCACTCAGTGACAGAGGAGGTCATGAGTCATTGGTAACTAAATTTTGACTGTATAAAACATTGAGGTAGTCTATTGGGTGCTGCTTGTTAAGCTGTGCACACTGAAAATATCAGCAACATTTCTCCATATTTAGCTCAAAATGTCATAAAAAGGTCAAATTAATTTGTGATTTTCTTCACTTTATTGACAAATATGACAAATATGTTTAAGTTAAAAACCCTATTAAATCTAAATGCTAAATATAAATATAAATGTTGAATATAAATGATAAATTGAAATGTTTACTAAATGTTAAATCTTAATCTGAATGTTAAATGTTGCTCTGCGATCCTAAATAATTACTGAATATGCAAATTCACACTGCCGCCTGGCGGAAGTACCAAAATAAAAGCTTCATGAAGCGATACAAATATCCCAACCACAGCCTGTCAGCACTGACTCCTACTGGTTACTAGCAGGACTGCCCGTTGTCCAAAATATTGAAAAGGCAGTTTTGAAGACCATTCAGAGATTTAACAATGCTCAGAGTCAGTACTGACCTGTCTGTGGTACGGACAGGCTAAGTTAGTATTGCTAAGTCTGTATCACTTTATGAAGCTTTTATTTTGGTATTCCTGCTAGGGGGCAGCGTGAATTTGCATATTAGCCAAATATCTAGGATCGGGAAGCAACAATTCACATTTAGATTTAACATTTAACATTTAGATTTAAAATTTAACATTATGCTTTAACAATAGGAGTCTATGTGATTTCCCCCATTTGTTTCTGGGGAGATGTTGGCAGGCACCATGTTTTTATTGCTGACTCAACCTAACTGTTGATTCTAGCAGGCGACAACACGCCCACATCTTTCAACTCAGCCATGTCGTTAATTATTCAAATTGACCTGTAAGTCTTACTCTGTATATAATCTTGATAGATTTGTTACAGAAAATCAATCATCCCTTGTACAGTGTGCACAATTAAAGAAATGAGCTACACACGCAACCATGCTGTAAACATGTAAACATTTCTGCTGTGAGGAAATGAATGCTGACACGGCACCTGAAGGGGTTTCCTTGGCTTTTGCAGCCAGCCATAAGTGGACACTCAAGTAACCGCACTCTTTTTGCACCCCTCCACTTTTCAGCTCCAGAGGTTGTCTCTCTGTCAGTAAAACTGAAAACTCAACAAAACAGCGAGATAAGGCTGAGGTGATCTGCTGAGCCCTTGGTAGCAACTGTCACCAAGACCGAGTGCTTTAAGTTGGAGCAAAAGACTTCACACTTCTTTTTCATAAGACAGCAATGGAGAGGAATCTGTTTGATAAAAAATTGAACAGAAACTCCTGCACAATGTCTCCCTTATATATTTATTGTATAAATAAATGTACGTTTACAGACGGTGCAGGAGTATGCTTGCAGTTTCCTGAGTACCATAAAATATGACTTTGGACAAACATCTTAGGAGTCCTTCAAAAATTAAGCTGAGTATTATATTTATATGTTACAACTCTGATGTGTTACTGTGAGAGGCATATGTGTAAACACAGACTTCATACCACCCCTGCCTGAGACGGTGCCCTGTTTAATGAGTGACATGAAACACTCAGCTCCAGTGGTGGACAGTAACAAAGTAAATTTACTTGTGTACTGTGCTCAAGTACATTTTTGGGGAACTTATTACTCTTACTCCATATGAAAGACAAATATCATCCTTTTGACTCCTCTACATTTCTATCAGTGCTCTAGTTACTCTCTACTTTATCTTTGAAGTCAGCTGATGAATCTTCTTTTCTGAAATCAGATCCCAAAGACCGTAAACTGTTGGTGTCCTTGTGTTTGGTTTGTCTCAGTGGTGTAGCCGTACCTGGGTTGAGCGTAGATCAAACGTTCTTCAGATCAGTGCGTTCATTTAGTTGTGGTGATGATGGCTATGACTGAGAAGGATGATGATTCTCTACCTGAGCACCACGGCCATATTTTAAACCCATGTTTGAGGTTTTGAAATACAGAATGATTGTTTGTATTGTTGTAAATCTCTGATCTGTTTACCACACAAACTTCATCACAGCCTCCAAAACATCAGCATCTAACCTGAGAAAGCATGTGGAGGTCTGGAGCTAACACACTGCTTTGATTCCAGAGGAACATTGTAAACTTGTCTGTGCTTGTAGTAACTTAGTTTAGATTTCATGGTAGACTTTTTAGATCTGAAATCATTTTTTCTAGATAAACAGAACAGAGCAGAATGTTCACCCATGCATTCCTGACTGACCTCATGCTTTGTGAAAATGTGTTTAGAGATATTCAAAAAAATACTTTGAATACTTCAGTATTTAAGTACTCCAGGACTTTAACTCAAGTCATAATCTGACTGAACAACTTTCACTTGTATTGGAGTAATGTTTGACCAGGAGGATCTATACTTTGACTTCAGTAATGAAGATGAGTACTTTGTCCAACACTGCTCAGCTCATACTATCAGTACCAATGACCTCGCCCAAAGTATTAACAAGGTGCTCTACCTCTTTTGCAGTTTTGGTAGCACCATGATGACAAATTATGTTAAAAATTAAGTCACAAATTCACCAAATGCTGTCCTCAGAAAATAGTGATATTTGAGAAAACACTGTCAGACTGATGAGAAACAAGGGCAGGGTGGAAATACCGTCATGATTCAGTATCCCAAGACCTCGTGACACAAGATCTCATCACTGTGGCCCCAGATGCCAAAAGTCAAGCACTTCCAGCTTTCAAGAGCAGCGCCACAGAGCTGCCTCATACTAAGGACAAATGATAGTACAGCTGTGGCCCTGTGGAAATAGATCACTTGAGCTTTGGTCACATGCAAACTGCACGAACATGAACAGAACTGGAAAAATCAGATATAGCCGACATGATGAAACCAACCTTGAGTCATAAAACATGTGCAACAGTGTTTTGTTACTATACATACAGCGGATTCAACAGAGGCATCCAAGTGTCCTCGAAAGGCATCAATGTGCTCTGGTTTTGGAACCTTATTATAGAACGACTATGAAGCCCATCATCTGTGTTTTCTTGAGTCCTATAGCATCAATTTCAAAAACATTTGTGTCTTTTGCAGCAAAGAAAACTAGATTGGGAAAAGACTAAATTCCTATGGTGAAATACACTTCTAATTGAAAAAGTTCATCATCAGTTTGGAGAAATCTGAGAGTAATATAATCAATTTAAACTTTTCTTGGATCAAACTTTGCTAATTTCTTCCAAGTGAAGCAAGCGCGGGTGTTTGGGGAGCATAGTTTGCGTGTTTTCGATGAATTTTCTGAATTTTTGACGGTTCCAAGGAAGAATTTGGACCAGATACTCAGAGACTTACATTATTGCGCTAAAAGACTATTGTTTTTATGATCTTTGGGTGTTTACTGTGACATTTGTCTTCACCAAGAGAATTCCTGGAGTGTTGAACTGTTGTCTCCTTTTGATTCCTGTCATCAGTCAACTTTACTTTGCTCAATCTCAGTGTTTTTTTCTCAGCGACTACCTGTTTACTTCTTGATTGTGATACTTAGGACCTTAATGAAAGAACATGTTTGTCTATCATGTCCACCACACATTTATTACCATCACGTCTCAGTCGCTCTCATCTGCCTCTAGAACATTATGTTTGCTTATCATCACTGTATGGAGTAATTACCTGAATAAAGAAAACCTAATGTAAACGGAAATTAAAAGCAGACACACTAAGGTTGTTAAACAGTCTGTTTTTGGGGGCCTCCCAGTGGGTCCACAACGTGCAGGATCTGTGCTGCTGAGTAGTTCTGTTTAGCACCATGTCTGTTTGCCATGCAGAGTTTGCATCTGTCCAATATAGTAGCTGAGCTCAGGGTATTGTAGCAGTGGTATTTTAAGTAGTAGATACCTGCCTGTGATCTGTGTACTACATTTTCTTTAAATGCGTGATGTGATTTTTAGGAAGAGAATTAAAGTCTAAATAATGACTCATTTCATTGGTCAAATGGTTTGTATGGATCTAAGCTAGACACAAAATAACAGACTGCGTCATCCCGGGTGGGTGCCATATAGGAAATGCAGAACTGTGATCAGTCTGTCACGTCAAAGACAGTAGAAGAACATTGTCCGATGTGTGTTGAGCAATTTCTTGAGTGAGCAGTGATTGTAAACAGTGTTCTTTAAACTGTGTGCAGCAAAGTGAATTAAACTGTTAAGCACCCTGTTATAAAGACGAAGAACTGTGAGTTTCTTTCTCATGAAATTTAATATAACAGTATGACGTGTGCAATACATATTATAAAAGAACTATTGCTATACTGTAGCGCGTCAGAGTTTTCCAAAACTTGCGTCCCCATGAAAACGACAAAACAGAGTTTTTAAAAGTCTCCAACTTGGAAGCCATTTCTTAAAAACCTCAGTTTTTAGTGACCTCTAACTCTATTTACTGTGTGTACTGGGCTTGGTATCGAGAACCGGTTCCAGCTCGGAACCAGCTCTAAATTTCTGAGATTCATGGATTCAATAAGGCATGTGAATCTTGGTTTAGCTTTTCGGATCCTTACAGCAACATAATTCTTCCAGGATTAAACCTCAGTGAGAATTTGCAGTCCACAGAAATTGTACTTGCCAGCAACATTTCATCATTTGTGACGCAGTATGTCAGCAAAGTTGTCAGAAGAGGATCATGGCGGGCCGTAGCAAGCAGTCTAAAGTTTGGCTAAGCTTCAATAAAAAAGACAACGACAAAGTGTGAGGTGTGTGGGGAATACATTTACTGTTTACAAATTCTGTACATTTAATATGATGAAGCATTCACATCAATATGACTTCAATTTGAGGGAACCCACTGTATGCTACAGTATGTGCTACCCGGCCACAGCTGTAGCAACGTCTCGTCAAACTCAGGTACTCAGAAGAGCTCATGTTCACATTTATATCAAGGCAAAATAATTAGCAACCATATTTTAGAGATTCCTTCTACCCCTTGTTCCTATGAAGAAACTTTGTTGTGCAGAAACTCTGTTTACTCTAGAGATGAAGGGCAACATGAACGAGGTCAAAGTGGAGGTGACAACATTTGTGGTGACCTCGGTGCCACTGTTGAATCACTAGCATTAAAGGTTTGCAAAATACATTATATGTTGATATTGTATCATACTCTAATGTGTTTTGTTTATTTTCCCATTATTTATTGAAATAGTTTTGGTTTGTTATTTGTATCTTGTTGATTTATTCTTATAAAAAAAGACTAATGTTTGATTTTATAAATGAACCCAAAGATAAAAATCTGTGTCACAGCGTACAGTTCACCTTTGAGAGCCTAAATGTCCCAACAATTAAAGTAGGCTCATTTTTATTCTTTAAATACTCTTCATTTTTTTATTCTTCAAATATAATTGAATCTGGATCAATAATCATTCAATAAGTACTGGAATAGATAATCTGAACCTGAATCAATAAAAACTGTAGCGGTACTCAACCCTTTGTAAAACTGCACAGAATTCGATTCCCTCTCTCCCAGTGGTTACGTAGACGGAGTATTCTAACCTTCACAATATGGAAAAGTAAGCCACTGGCTGAAATTGCCCTCGCTAGAGCCCATTCTCTGTGATCAGCAGTATGTCCAAGCTCAAGCTTTTGTGTCTTTTTATTCTCTCTTTTCTCTTTTTGTTACTTGCGTCTCTTTTTGTCCATGTCCCTCTCCTGCCTGTCGATAACTCCATCCACCCCTCCACCATGCCTTTTGCTGTATGACAGTGCACTTCCTCCACAGGGACTGCAAATGGGTTTGTCAATATGTCATGCATGGTAATTTACAGCCATCATTCATCTCATAAAAAAAACTGTGATGACTGATGTCCCACGGATTTTGAACAAATAAGTTGACGACAGCAGTGATGAATCTCCCGAGGAAGGCGGTTTTGTTAAGTAAAACGCCTGTGAGAAAGGAGTGATTCTCACAGACAGCTGCTATCCAAGCTGCCATCCTGCTGTTATATACAGGACGGAATAAAACGTGGCTCCAAGGTGGTGTCACGTACTGTTTATGGGAACATTAGAAAAGGTGCAGCCTTTATCTCTCACAAACAATATGAGGGAACATGTTGCACCTAACAGTTTTCCTGAAAGAGCTTCTCTCTCTTTTTTTTCAATACTTTATTTCGATCGCACAAACTCCAAAAAGACTCATTTTAAAAGGAGGAGCAGATGACTAACAAAAAAAGGACAAAGAAAATAACTGTATAAGTATTTATATATATAATGAAGTGCACCTCCATACAATGCACAGTTGTATTTCTAAAAACCTCTGTTTGAATTGTCTTGGAACTCTTAAAACCGGACCTCTTACGAAATCTCTCAGTCAAACGTGACTTTAGAATAAACAGACATGGCAGACACCAGAGGGTTGTATAGCTAAACGTTGCTAGCCTTTTACCTAATTCTGACAGCCAAATTCCATCGGGTCTGAAATGTATCTGATAGGTTTCTGTTCTAGTCAATGTGTTAACTTCCACTGGATCCTCTCCATTGCATTCCCGCTGCGTCTCTGATCCCATATGCCAGAATCCCCCGATCAGAGACGCAAGACTTCTATTGTAGCTGGATGCCGGAGCACGAAGCATCAATCTCAACAGAGCAGATGGAGTGGGACAGGAAGTCAGGCACCAAAACAAAATGAAAACATCCGGTTAATTTTCAAAATAAAACACTCTGTGTTATCACCAGATCGTATTTCACTTAACTACAATAACAAACCGTCATGATGAGCGGAGCCAGGCCTGGAGTCAACAGGTCAGAGGTTTTCAGAGGACCAGAAAGACAACATGGATGAGGAGAGGAGGAGGGGAATCTTTGATTCAGTGATTACTGCAGGAAAACCTCGGTCACATGACTCCAGCTGTCCGGCGGTCCTGCTCCGTGCTGCGTTCTGAAAACACAACCGGTGGGTAGTGATGGATGAGAGAGCACGGAACCAGACTGCAGTAGGTCTGAGCAGGACTGGACACGGATCTGGAGGAAGTCCAATGTCAGGGTCCCCCACACACCACAGGATATCTGATTGATGATATCAAACATGTTTAATATTTACAGTTTCATGTCTGTACAGACATGATCTTGTTCAGAGCAGACCTGTGGAGGTAAAATAATGCTTATAATATCCCACACTGTAGAAAGATCTGACTAGAGACCTCAAGAACCATCAGAATCAGGACTTTGTTGACTGTTGTCAGAAGGAGAGAACTTATTTTGTAAAAAGAGATCTGTAGCATTATAAAATATTAGGTATCTGGATTCATAATAATTGAATAAACGCTGAATCAATTAAAAAAAAAAACTTCCACTTCACTTTCAGGGGAAAAGGTTAGATAATAATGTAACAGTGTAGTTTTGAATAGCCTGTACGGCAGGAGAGTTTGAGAATGGTATCACCGAAATGTTCCCTCAGGGAGAAATTATCTTGTGGTCTGGTGGTTTTCAGTTTGGGGGAAAAGTAAAGGGAAGTACAAGATTCCTTCTCCACAGTTCTATTAAGTCTCCTCTATTATCTTTATCTGCTTCCGTGAGTTTCTGTGGCAAACTCAATCACAGGTTCTGATAAAAACACCCACTTCATGTGCAGGCTTGTTTTAGGTGATTTAAAGGTGAAATATCAGGCTTTTTTCATCAATATATATTGGTCTAAGAGGTCCCCAAAACATGTCTTTAAAGTTTATGCTCAAAAAAACACTTTGAAATCAGATTTTGGCATGCCTGAAAAGCCCTCTTCTTCAGTCCTCCTAAGAACACTCTGTTTTCTCTCTGACCACGCCCCCTCAGGAAGTGGATGTGTCTCGGCTCTCCAGCACGTTGATCTAATGTTTACATGTTGGCTGAATATACACGGCTGCTCACAGACCTGCGTTACTTCAACCCTCTGAATCTGATCCAGAATCTGATCCTGACGGAGAGGCGCCTCTAGCAAGACCTTTCTGAAGGATTGGTCACAGATTTAGTGTTTCTTGTTGTTTTATTTATCAGTATGTCGACGTGTGTCTTGGTACACAGCTACGAACATGTAACTATGTGGCTATGCTAACTAGCGCTAGCACGTATCCATGATAAATAAAAATCATCCACTAGATCTTCAAATCTGCAGACGTGGGGAGTAAAACTGACCTCTACCAGAAAGGCAGCGGGACCTTTTCTGAAGGATTGGTCACAGATTTAGTGTTTCTTGTTGTTTTATTTGACAGTATGTCGACGTGTGTCTTGGTACACAGCTACAGCTACAGCTACGAACATGTAGCTATGTGGCTATGCTAATTAGCTCTAATCAGCCTACAACTAGCATGCCTCCCTCCTAAGCTCCTTGTTAACACACATGTGTGCAGGGAATGAAAAACGGAGGAGGGATTCAGTTTTAGTTTATACAGTCTATGGGCTGAACAAGCTCCGAGCTCCGACTCCGTGACAGACCGGATATTGTTGTTAAGTAACAAAAACACGGAAGTCTGAAACGGCTCGTTTCACACACATTTACAGAAAGGTGGAGAAATCAAAACAGGGGCAGAATGGATTTTTTTCATTCTCGGGGGGGTTTGTAGACATGCCAGGGACACATATTTCAGGTAGAGAACCATTAAAAAGTCCATTTTGCATGATATGTCACCTTTAAATAAAGGAGAAAACCGTCCTACTGATGATAAAGGGAACTTTATGATCTATAACATGAGATTCTACTTTCTGGAGTGCAATAAACAAATATCTCGGACCATCTCAAGTGCATTTGCTGGCACAACACAAACAGAAAAAACTGAATACAGCAAACCCTGCTGTGTTTAAATCACACAGAATATTGCATAGTCAAGTAGAACAATACAAACAGAGGCCTCCTAGAGGAAAAGATCCCCACTTTAGGTCACACATTAAATTTTAAACAGCTTCTTGCAGTATCTTGAAGCCTCCAGAGCAGGCAGATAGGGGTTATTTTTAAAATAGTGGTTCAGGGTTTAAAGAGATTTTGCTCAAAGTATCTCCCAAACAATACCACAACACAGCACCAGGCATTCGTCTGATGGGATTTCAACTGCTCGGTTTATACTGCATGGTAGGACACACAAGCTGATATGACAATTGTTTCATTAATACTGTCTTTGATGAAAATCTCCACGACATCTTAACTCACAGACTTACCACTTCTCCTGTTTTATCTTTACATAACTTCTAAGGCAGCTCCCATATGTTGAAAGAATAAATTGTTTCTCTTTCCTTTTCTTCTAAATTATCTGTATTTTTCATACTTTAAAGATTAAAGATCAACAGGCTTATTATGCACTATGAAATGAGCAGTAAAGCTTCCTATCCTGCCTGTATAAAAACTGTAAAACTATCATTTTCTCAGAGTTATTCCCTTCAAACCTTGTGCTCACCTTATTAGAAGAGCTCAGCCCATCTAAAGGACGTGGAGCTGCTGTCTTGAGGAACTCAATGTTGCTCTTGATTGGCCGTCTGCAGACTGTAACGCAGTGGTGGTATGTAGAGACAAAACCTCTTCCTTGACCTGAACATACATGCTTTAGCTAGCAGTTATGTATTTTAACTCATCCCAGCGAAACCAGAGAAGGGCTCTTCAGAGTGAACTCAGGCTGTGAACCACAGTGCAGGTAAGGTGAAATAAATACTTAATCTGCTGAACTTTATCAACACATTCACACTGGCAGAAAAATTCTGTTGGAATACATAATGATTGTGCATTATTGGTTTCATTAAAACCATGTTTTACTTATCTGAACTCTACAGACACTCTTTAAATGTAGGTACACACATAGCTATCACTTCAGTAGAACAAGTGCAAAATCCCTCTCTTTTCTTCCTTAGATTTCACTGAATAACTACATGGTGTGATGACTTTTGGTACCAGTTGCTCAAATGCTGTCTCGCAGCAGACTGAGCCTCTCATGAGACACTTATCATCTGTATCATACATCCAATCCGTTTTCACCCTGTGCCACAGCACTAAATAAAAACATTATAAACACTGAGCATGGTATGCAAGATACAGATGCACTGGGATGCCTCATCAAGTGATGCTCTGGTCACCACAGTAGAATAAACTAAGTAATATAATCTTGGTGAGACAAGACTTTGACGCAAATCCTAGCTCTTGATTACCCGGCTGCTAACTTAAGATACAAACACGTTGTTAAAAACATTGATTAAAGTTTATTTTATTGATTTAAATTATTTATGTTTACAGTTTTTAAAAATAGTCCCATGGTGATGGATTCTTCTCTGCCTGTTGCGGTGGATTGAACATGAAACTGTCCTCATTCAGCTCTCCTTCTTCTCTGAGCTCTGCGGTTCACACACCTTTAAAAAGAAACTAATGTCACAACTTTGAACCCTGCTGCTATCATCACCACCGCTCATGGTTTAACTTTCTTTGGAGAGATTGCTAACATAAAGTTTCTCTCCCCTGCTCCACTCCTTCATCATATTGATGGACAGGATCCAATATGAAAAACTTCATGTTTTTTAGCCTGCTGATTAGCATTTTAGCCACATTGTTTACTAATGTGATGCTAACAGCTTTACCTCACCTTACGGTCTATCAACAAGCCGAAGCTAAATGTGTCTGAATTCTTTTCTGTGGTTTGATTTGACATGACGTGATCAGTTTGTCTCTGGTGTTGATCATGTTAGTTAAAGTTAACAACCGTCGTCAGGGGGTTTAGACCAATCAGAATCAAGCATCTTACACAAACGGAAGATCAGTAAGAGAGCCGGGTAATAAACTTTTTTAGCTGCTGGGACATTGAATATTAGAACCAGTAAATTACATTCTACACACTGTGGTTCGTGTTTGAAACTCACCTGCTGCATATCTGATTGAAATCAGAGAGACAGACGCCGCTGTTGTTGATGCATGTTTGTTTCATAGTTGATCAAAGGTTACACATTTATTCGTACTATTTTCCCTTTATGTGATAAATTGATACGCACGTTGCTTCATTTTGAGGCTTGAAGGGCGATCTAATAAACAAGAAGTGCTCTCTTTAACGATGCTATACATGCAGTCAAACCAACAGCCTTGGTGAAAAGCACTTGTGCTTGTCATTTAAAAGTGCTGGGGACAAATATTTGCAATTAATCCTAAGTAATACATAATAACTCAAGCATGCATATTAATGATGTTTTTTTGCTGCTGTTATTATTAAGTGTTTCAGGAGAAGGGTTGTTTTTAGCTTGCAGGAGGATCTACTGACTCTGGATGAGGAGCATGGTCAGAGAAGCAGTGCTTAAAGCAGTTTTGGAGTTCGGACAGCTAAACTTTGTGCTTCTCATACAGGGGTTTGTGTTGTTGTGAATGTGTGTGTGCTTTGCTACTTTAGGACCTTAGTTGATCTCTGTTAAATTATTCAGTTCATTGTGTGTGGTGCTCAAAAATTGGGAGCTCGCCTGGAACAGAACATCCATGAGGTGAGGTAATTCTGTGTTTTTGTGTATCTTGTGGCCTAAATTTGAGTTTGAAAGTTTGGTTTAAAATCCTGTTGCACATCCATCATGAATCTGAAACACATGCCTCAAACATACCTGCTGCACATTTGGTTGTGAATTAAAAAAAACCTACCTGCAGCACTTTAACTTCACTCAGCAAGTTTGAAATAGAGCACTCTGAGCTAAAACAACAGTCATCACGCATCAGGCAACAAGCCAACACTAGCTTGTTCCAGCTTGCATCCTCAGCGTCAACCCTTTTTCAGATCCATCCTAACTCTCTCAGCATCGTCCACAAGCCCCCTTCTTTGCTGCCCCGGTGAGTTCAAGCCATAATAAAGAGCATCCATCTGTCCATCTAATTATCTATCCACCAGCATATCATCAACCTGGTTACATACTCTAATTCACTCATGGTTGAAAAACAAATATCACCTGCTGCACACCTTGATTCAAATCAGAAACTTAGCAGCTGCACATCCTCATTTCATTTCTGAAACTTTCCTGTCCCATGCCATGAATTCATTCTTAATTTGACTGCTTCAATTTGATTAAGTACACTGAAGGTTACCTATTGCACATCCTGATTTTCACTTGAACTGGCCTGCTGCAGTTTCCCTGATCAGGTTACATTTGTTTTTAAATCAAAGGAGCTTTTTAAATCGCTCTTGGTCTGGTCCCCCTCTGAAACCAATTTGCAATGGGAGACCCAACATGGGGCTTGTTCACCTAACAAGACTGCTCGCCGGTACACAGGCACATGCAAACCCCTACACCATATTAGGGTGGAAATTCATGCAGGAAGAAAGAACAACACTTGATCTAAAAAATTCAACAGCACTCAAGTGGTCAGACCTGTAACTTCACATCTTAACTTCACTATTAGCAGTAATAGTAGTAGTAGTGTTTTATTCAGTTATCATACATAACACAATATTTTACATAGTACAGACACTTTCAATGAAGCAACAGTAGTGCATCTAGTGATGACTGAAAAGACTTAGGCAGAAGCATAATGCTTAAGCCTAGCCTACATTTTCTCAAATAAAACTACCAGCTTCCCAAGTGTACAGAAACAAAACAAAACAAAACAGGTAAATCATGAGCACTTAGAGCCTTAAAAAACTGCTATGCGGACCTTTTTTTGAAAACCAAAAGTGAATCACAAGTTGTTAAATGTGTACTTGCATCATTCCAAAATGTAACCCAAACAACAGAAACACATCTTCTTTTCATACCTATTTGTACAGTAAAATTACAGACACCTCTCAAATTGCATCGACTCCCTCAAATTGAAAATAACTTTTGTATAGTGTGTGGAAGTGAGCTTGATTTTGCTTTGAACATTTATTGCAAAGAAAGAGCCCATCAGAATGAAATTCTTTCAACATAGTCCTCATACAAAGAAGGGATCACATACTTTCTCATCACATTGAGTTGAATTCCTTTCACAATCCGAAGATAGACCTGGGATGTTATGCAACCTGTAGTATCTGTGTGCTACAGTTTACATGCAGAGCTGCACCTGATGTTATTTGCTCCTCTTGCCCCTCTGTTCCCTCCTGCAGCCTTCTCTCAGATCCCCCTGGCCCATGCATTTCTTGATAACTGCCATTCTCAGCCTGCACATTACACCAGATGTCCTCAGACTTCTTCCACTCACCCTGGTCACCTAACGCCCACAACCACCTGTTTCATACTGCCAAATTGTTCCCACCTGGTGACACACCTGCCTCTCAGTATCTAATCAGATCTTCTCTGTAGAAAAAACACAGCTCCTGTTTCAACTCGTTTTTTTCTTTTTACTACATTTAACACAGCTGCCCTTGCAAAGTCCCAATCTGCATGCACTATGCGTACAGTTTGGGGATACCACTGTCACAGCATTGCACCTTCAACTTTCCTCTTGCTGCTCTTATGTCCATCTCTGTAATCTGAAAGTATTGGTATCAGTACGCAGGCCAGATCAATGAAACTGTTGTTCATTTGTCCTCTTGTCAATGCACGTGCATCCTCTTCCGCCTGTGACTGATCACGTCTGTGATATAAGGCCTGATATCTGCTTCCATTGTTTTTCACCTGCTGCCTGTGTATGACCTGCCCTCTTGCCCGACTCAGCCCACCTGGGTTTGCGTGCATCTTTGTTCTGCCTTCATGCGCTTGATTGCACACCTGTTAATTTGAATATCGTTTGTGTGTCTACATTTGGATCCTCAGTTGTACTGACAGACGTTGAGGTCAAGAAAGCAAGTGTGAAATATGTATCCCTTCTTCTTCAACACAGAAAGGATGTAGTGCTGAAAGTTTGACATAACCTCATTCAGGAACAAACTTTTCTCCTTAACACAAGTGTAACATTTAAAGAATTTAAGATCTGTAATTAGCAAAACATTTCCTTCCTATAATTCAGTTTTCTGCACTTGCTTCTTGCTGTATAGTTCATGTGACTGCCTTTATTCACATTGTATGAGTACCCAGAGAGAGAGAGAAGGTAGACTGCTGCTACATTTCACTCCCAAAAGAAGCACAGCGAAATTGACTTATGTTAATTAAAGACCTTTGGTGCCAATCGTTCCAGGGATTATTTGCATATTCTCAAAATAGCACTAGAAGTAGGAAAATCAACAACTGCTCTTCTGAGCCAACTCTCCTTGCTTCTACCCATTCAGATGCATCCTTGCTCCCTGCATGACTAATCAGTAGGCATGTTGTACAAACCACTGTGACGTACGAAGCAGGCACAACTTTGTTTGTTTGCTGTCTTCATATGTGCAGAAGATAAATACGACCAAACACCTTCTGGCGGAGATGAGTGTAAGATACTGAAGCTCCACAGCATGTGATTCTTTAGTTAACTGGGTTCAGAGCAAAGTGTCAGAGTGTTTATCAAGGATAAAATGCCACATGACAGGCAATGTATGAAGCTTCAGATGTTTCAGCTCCACTATGTAAAAGTTCAGACATAAACTGTGTGATATATACACTACCGTTCAAAAGTTTGGGGTCACCCAGACAATTTTGTGTTTTCCAAGAAAACTCACACTTTTATTTATCAAATGAGTTACAAAATGAAAAGAAAATATAGTCAAGACATTGAGAATGTTAGAAATAATGATTTTAAGTTGAAATAATAATTTTGTCCTTCAAACTTTGCTTTCATCAAAGAATGCTCCCTTTTCAGCAATTACAGCATTGCAGACCTTTGGCATTCTAGCTGTTAATTTGTTGAGGGAATCTGAAGAAAATTCACCCCACGCTTCCTGAAGCACCTCCCACAAGTTGGATTGGCGTGATGGACACTTCTTGCGTACCGTACGGTCAAGCTGCTCCCACAACACCTCAATGGGGTTGAGATCTGGTGACTGCGCTGTCCACTCCATTACAGACAGAATACCAGCTGCCTGCTTCTTCCCTAAATAGTTCTTGCATAATTTTGAAGTGTGCTTTGGGTCATTGTCCTGTTGTAGGAGGAAATTGGCTCCAATCAAGCGCTGTCCACAGGGTATGGCATGGCATTGCAAAACTGAGTGATAGCCTTCATTATTCAAAATCCCTTTTATCTTTTACAAATCTCCCACTTTACCTGCACCAAAGCAGCCCCAGACCATCACATGACCTCTACCATGCTTGACAGATTGTGTCAGGCACTCTTCCAGCATCTTTTCACTTGTTCTGCGTCTCACAAATGTTCTTCTGTGTGATCCATCCAAACACCTGAAACTTTGATTCGTCCGTCCATAACACTTTTTTTCCAATCTTCCTCTGTCCAATGTCTGTGTTCTTTTACCCATATTAATCTTTTCCTTTTATTGGCCAGTCTCAGATATGGCCTTTTCTTTGCCACTCTGCCTAGAAGGCCAGCATCAGAGTCGCCTCTTCAATGTAGACGTTGACACTGGCGTTTTGCAGGTACCATTTAATGAAGCTGCCAGTTCAGGACCTGTGAGGTGTCTATTTTTCAAAATAGAGACTCTACTGTACTTGTCTTCTTGCTCAGTTGTGCACCGGGGCCTCCCACTTCTCTTTCTACTCTGGTTAGAGCCTGTTTGTGCTGTTCTCTGAAGGGAGTAGTACACATCATTGTAGGAAATGTTCAGTTTCTTGGAAATTTCTTGCATGGAATATCCTTCATTTCTAAGAACAAGAATAGACTGTGGAGTTTCATATGAAAGTTCTCTTTTTCTGGTCATTCTCAGAGTATAATCGAACCCACAAATGTGATGCTCCAGACACTCAACTAGCTCAAAGAAAGGCCAGTTTTACAGCTTCTCTAACCAGCAAAAATGTCTTCAGCTGTGCTAACGTAACTGCACAAGGGTTTTCAAGGTGATCCTAATCATCCATTAGCTTTCTAACGCGATTAGCAAACACAATGTACCATTAGAACACTGGAGTGATGGTTGCTGGAAATGAGCCTCTATACACCTATGTAGATATTCCATTAAAAACCAGACGTTTGCAGCTAGAATAGTCATTTACCACATTAACAATATATAGAGTGTATTTCTGATTAATTTAATGTTATTTTCATTGGAAAAAACAGTGCTTTTCTTTAAAAAATAAGGACATTTCTAAGTGACCCCAAACTTTTGAACGGTAGTGTATTTGTGAGACTAGGAGAGATTGACTAAGAAATAAAGCTATGTGCATTGAAGAAGCATGATTGTTCCTTAATAATGTAGTTAAAGTATTAGTTGATTCAATTCCACTCTAAGCTACTGTGAGGATTTTGTAACTGGTTCAGAAACAGACTGAACAGATTGTTTATTCCTCTTCATGACTTAAAGAAGCAAACAACACCATCACCACAGAGATTGACCTTTCAATGGAGTTATTTTAATAGCACATTCGACTTTTCAAAGATAGAAGGGTGAGATCTTTGTTAAAACCGATATTCATAAATATACAGGGACAAAAATGAGAAAAAATATAAAAGGTAACATTTGGTCGACAGAGGGCGCATTGTTCAACACAAACCTAATGGTCCTCTTCACAGGAGCTTTAATGAATTCAAGTTTCTCACCTAAACGTCATCACATCACTGCATCCAATTGAGACTTTGAATATCAATCATGAAACCCAAAGTACAAAATACATTAATTCATGTTTGACATCTTTCAAAAACCTGTAACTTTAGAGCTCTGTGACAACATGTGATCATGTTTTTTGCACATAACTGTTAATATTTAATGCAGTTGGCTACATGTGAACAAAAGTAGTAGTTTGTTTCATAACAGACAGGTTCCTGGGACTTTAAAGGTGACATAACAATGGACTTTTTAATGGTTGTTTACCTGAAATATGTGTCCCTGGCATGTCTACAAACCCCCCGAGAATGAAAAAAATCCATTCTACCCCTGTTCTGATTTCTCCACCTTTCTGTAAATGTGTGCTGAAACGAGCCGTTTCAGACTTCCGTGTTTTTGTTACGTAACAACAATATCCGGTCGGTACTGAATCCCCCCTCCGTTTTTCATTACCTGCTCACATGTGTGCTAACAAGGAGCTTAGGAGGGAGGCATGCTAGTTGTAGGCTGTCTTAATAAACACAAAGGTCGGTTTTACTCCCCACGTCTGCAGATTTGAAGATCTAGTGGATGATTTTTATTTTCCATGGAAAAGTGCTAGCGCTAGTTAGCATAGCCACATAGCTACATAGCTGTAGCTGTAGCTGCGTCTACATACTGACAAATAAAACAACAAGTAACACAGAATCTGTGACCAATCCTTCAGAAAGGTCCCGCTGCCTTTCTGGTAGAGGTTGGTTTTACTCCCCACGTCTGCAGATTTGAAGATCTAGTGGATGATTTTTATTTATCATGGAGAAGTGCTAGCGCTAGTTAGCATAGCCAAATAGCTACATGTTCGTAGCTGTGTACCAAGACACACGTCTACATAGTGATAAATAAAACAACAAGAAACACTAAATCTGTGACCAATCCTTCAGAAAGGTCCTGCTGCAGGCGCCTCTCCGTCAGGATCAGATTCTGGATCAGATTCAGAGGGTTGAAGTAAGGCTATCTGTGAGCAGCCGTGGATATTCAGCCAACATGTAAACATGTAAACATTAGATCAACGTGCTGGAGAGCCCAGGCCACATCCACTTCCTGAGGGGGCGTGGTCAGAGATAAAACAGAGTGTTCTGAGGAGGACTGACGAAGAGGGCTTTTCAGGCATGCCAAAATCTGATTTCAAAGTGTTTTTTTGAGCATCAACTTTAAAGACATGTTTTGTGGACCTCTTAGACCAATATATATTGATGAACAAAGCGTGATGTCACCTTTAACTTCTGGAATACTCAAATATTAAAACTATGATTATCAGCGGTGTATTGGTGTGTCATATTGCCATTTAAGGGGCATGTAGTGGGGTTTCAAAATATTCTACTGGTCTTTTAAGAAAGGTTTTGAGTTCAACTTGAAATAACATCAAATGTTTAATCCCTGTGGAGGATCTGAAGCTTCTCATTGGTGATCTATTTGGGTGAAGATACTATAATAATGAGGTTCTGTGCTAATTGGCAGCCTGGGGGGAAGGGGCATACCGGTGCAGATGCAGAGGTGGAAAAACACCAAAACAAACATGTTGAATGCTCCTGTAGAACCCTCACCAGTAAACAATACATGTAACCAAGCATCTGACCTGAACAAGAGGAGGTACATGAACTGTTGCAGCTGCGGTTACAACAGAATGTAATTTTATAATTTCAGCATCATTTCTACTTTATTGGCTTTAGTGTTTAGCTTTCTGTGTTCAGCCCTCGTTGTTGAAGCAGTCTGAGGGGAAGTGGTTGGTGCAAACAAAAATCAGCTCCAGTTATAGCCTGGGTGCAATTGTCAATAATAAGAAGTAACCTCTGTTTTCTTTGGTCCTCAGGTGTTGGGACTGAGTAAAGACATTTTGTAGAGATGCACCAATCCTGATCTCAACTATCTGATCAGAGCTAATCTGGGCTTTTGTTAAGTGATCAGTGATCAGCATTTTATTTACAGCAGAATGTGCAAGTGTTACCAAGAGTTCTAAATTAACCTAACTGTATTCTTAATATGAAAATGATAAATGAGACATTGTTGAGTTTTAACTTCATTGCATAATCACATACAGTATGTGCACAGTCAGCAAGATTACAGCAACAACAACCGCTTTACAGCAACCTACTGTAACTCTCCAGGGACAAAAAGTGAAGACTTTAACCAAACACTGGACAGTCTGTTACATTACCATTAGCAAACCTGTGGCTAAAATGTCAGCAGTGTGTAAATATTTTCAACTAGAAAGTGAAAACAGTCCAACAATCACTTACAATATATGCAGTGCAATCATTTCTCAAGAAACAACACATAAAACCTTAAATTAAACTGGAGCGGGTCAGTCAGGTGACCAAACAGAGCATGATTTGGTGTGTTACACTGAAAGTTCATGCTTCAGTCTTTCACTAGGAGACACTTTAAAATAGAATTCCCTTCACTCCCATTCAATGATAGATTATTTTGTTGGAAAACAGATCAAGAACTAGACTTGTTTTTTTGTATTTTTGGGTCTGGTATGACTGTTGGTAAATAGTTCCCTTGTTGCTACCCAAGTTTGAAGCTTCAGAGCATCAAAAGTCTTCAACATTAGCTAACTGTGCACAACAAAACAAAGACTGTTTTAATTCCAGCACTACACATTTTCACATTTCATCACTACATGAGCAGCTACTTTCTGAAGCATGGCAGTTTTTCTGTCCACGTTATACATTAGTCTGGCATCCAGCACCTCAGCTAGGAATCTAGGAGTCCTATTTGATCAAGATTTAACCTTCAACTCCCAAATTCAGCTAATCTCAAGGTCAGCCTATTTTCACTTGCGCAATATTTCTAAAATTAGACACTACCTATCTCAGAGCGACGCAGAAAAACTAGTCCATGCATTTGTTACCTCCAGGTTAGATTACTGTAACTCCCTCTTATCAGGCTGCCCCAATAAGTCTCTAAACATTCTTCAGCTAGTTCAAAATGCCGCAGCTCGAGTATTGACTAAAACTAGGAAGAGGGAGCACATTTCTCCAGTGTTAACTTCTCTACACTGGCTCCCAATAAAATGTAGAATAGAATTTAAAATCCTTCTTTTAACCTACAAAGCCCTTAAAAATCAGGCACCCTCGTATCTTAAAGAGCTCATAGTGCCCTATTACCCCTCTAGAACTCTACGCTCCCAACATGCAGGCTTGCTAGTTGTACCTAAAATCTCTAAAAGTAGTATGGGAGGTAGAACCTTCAGTTATCAGGCCCCTCTCCTTTGGAATCATCTACCAATCAGGGTCCGGGAGGCAGACAATCTTCACTTTTAAGAGTAGGCTTAAAACTTTCCTTTTTGACAAAGCTTATAGTTAGAGCTGGATCAGGCTTGGACCAGCTTTTGTCATGCTGCTATAGGCCTAGACTGCCGGGGGAACTGGCACACTGACACACTGGGATCCTAGCTCACCCCCTTCCCCCCAACCCCCTCATCACTTACTTTAACTCTGCCTGTCCCATTAAAGTTACTAACCATAGACCTTTCTGGAGTCCCTGAGCTCCATTGTCTCGTAGATTCCTCTGAGCTGCCGTAGACGTCCTCCTGCTGCGGACGATCTGGACTCCAGCTGATACGGACGTGCTGGACTCCAGCAGCAACAGCTTCTACGACTCGTCTCATCACTATCACCTCTTTCTCTTACTCCCCTCTATCTGTCTTTCCAGACCCAACTCGGTCGAGGCATGATGGCTGTCTAACATGAGTCTGGTTCTGCCTGAGGTTTCTGCCTGTTAAAAGGAAGTTTTTCCTCACCACTGTAACTAGCTAAATACTGCGATGTGCAATGCTCATGATGGATTAAGGTGGGCTCAGACTGAGTCTTACCCTGTCTTGAAGTTGGGTCTCTGTTCATAATTTGACATAGAGTGGTCTAGACCTGCTCTGTTTGTAAAAGCGTCTTGAGATAACGTTTGTTGTGATTTGGCGCTATACAAATAAAGATTGATTGATTGATACAGGACTCTGGACATGTTGGGAACTTATCCCCGACCATTTCAGTTACTAACATTTAGTCAAATCAACTTTTTACTTAAAGATGAATGTTAACATTTATAAACGGAGGAAATATATGTTTGCAGGTTCTTAAAACCATAAACTTGATGATGCAGAGTCCTGTCCAAGTTTTCAACCAATAACATTTTCCACTTTCAAATGTATTACTAGACATAATAGTAAGGATAGACTCCCCTTTTCAGTGTCAGGGTACACCACGTGAACAAGAGATCCTATCAGTGCTCATGTATTGTCTACAATCTGATGACAGTCCCATCTTATCCCTATTAAAAATTCCATCACAAAGACTGTCACAGTCTGCTATGAACACACGAGTCCTTCACGTAATATAGAAATAAAAGATAACGCAGATCCAAAAGTGAAAAAGAAAAAGAGACAAAGAAAAGTAAAAGTTGCTGATGTTGCCTTTCACTATATAAATGTAAACCTTATTCCAACAGTCGCTTAGGTCGGACAAAGTTTTTTTTACTGGGTAGACAAGAGACTGACACAATCTGCACTTACAAGGCAGGGTGGTCTTTTAATAATGTCACAGCATAATTGGTTTCTGAAACATTTCACGGCCTTAATTAACTAAATGAGCCAAAAGGAATCAGTGAAGAGCAAAGAGAGGAAGATGGGGAAAAAGACAGGAGCAGACCAAAGAGCAATACAACCGATAAGGATCAGATACCTTATCTCTTCAGTTAACAAGTCTGCTATTCATTCCCAGTGCTCCACTCAACTCTGCACCCACACCCTCAATAGGTTTCCTTTTCTGAACTCAAATTAATGTACTCTACATTCAAAGGCTGTCTCCAGCACACGCAGGGGAACATTTGCAGCAGACTATGTGGGGAATTTCTGTGGTAGTGCTGAATTCATTGAATGCTCTTTTGCATTGCTCTCAGGCTGCACGGTTGTTAAGTGGTTAGCGCTGTTGCCTCACTGTAAGAAGGTTAAAACCCCCGGCCGGGCAGGTGCCTCTCAGTGTGGAGTGTGCATGTTCTCCCTCTGCATGCCTGGGTCACTTTGACTTCAGTCCAAAAACATACTTGTCAGGTTGATTGGTGTCTCTAAATTGCCCACTGTGTGTGAATGGATGTTTGCCGGTTTATACTGCAAAGGTTAGCACTATGGTCTTCAAAATGAAAATTCTGGTACATTTAGATGGTTAAATGTGTATTTTTAATTTTATTTTCAGCCTCTTATATTTCATTTATATGCTCCACATATAGCTCATTCATTTCCTTAAGTTGAAATTTGAGTCTTTTCTCAAAAACAAAGTTGATATTAAATTTGATTTAAAGGCACACTGAGGAGTTTTTAACTGGTTTTGAAATACTGTTGCTATTACAATGATGCCTTTTTGTGATCTACACAGTGAATGAGACTATCAGGCTCAAGGTTGGTTATTTTTTAATTTTAGTGCCTGTGTTTGGGTCAGATTTCCCATAAAAAAGCTGAATTGATATCCAGCACTTTCCCGGAAATGGTTTAAATATCTACAGGAAAGTTTGAGTGTGGGTTTGAAGGGAATGCTTCACTGCTCATTGAGGATAAAATATTTAAACAATGTGTATATCCACACCATTCGGACGTTTATTGGAATACCATCACATATATCATGATGCCGGGGCTGTGGCAGGAAATGCTAAACTAGGAACCTACATCTGGTCACCTTTTATGAGCTTACCAATGTAAATAAATCAGAGATTAAGGTTTTTTTGTTGTCATTTTACAGTATATAATAGCAAAAAGTCAATACCTAACCTTATCACTCTGCATCCTGCAAAAAGGTAGTTCAAGCCTGAGACAGAACTCCCAACTGAGAAATTTCCACCAAGTTCCACAAGTTAAGTTCCACAAGTTAAGTTCCACCAACAAAGGTGGTTTGGTCCTAAAATGTAACATTACGTCAATCAGAATACATGAACACAGAAAACATAGATATAAGAGATTATTTTGTTTCATTTGGAGACCACTTTCCTTTCACATGTCCTGGACCTCTGGTGTCCCTCAGGGATCAACGCTTAGCTCCCTACTATTTAACATGAACAATCCCCAACATGGACGCATACTTTGGCACAAGATAAGATAAGATAAGATATTACTTTATTGATCCCCCGGGGTGGAAATTCAGTTGTTACAGCAACCCAGACATAAGTACAATCAAGAAAGAAGTTTCAATAAATAAAATAAAATAAAGTGAAATACAAAAGTAAAAAATAAAAATAGATAAATAAAGATAGAATACAATTTAAGTACACACAATGTTACAAATGGAATTTAGATTAAATAGCAGCAATTAAAGGCAGTATTAAAAATGATTCAGTAGTGACAGGTTGACATGGTGTGATTATGGTTGGTAATGACAGATTAAGCAATAAATGAAAATAAATATGGGTATGTAATATGACCGTGAGTTGTAGAAACCAATAATAATGAAAAAAAAGAACAAGAATTAAAACAAGAACTTGTTAATCATAGTTATGCTGGGGATATAATTAGCTCTCTTATGAAAAGACAGTGGTTTCTTGTGGAAAATGGACACCAATGTCTTTTTTGCTTAAAAAAAGAGAAAAGTGATATCGTTCGATCCGGCATTAAAGAGGAGACGCTCTGGGTTAATGATCACTTAAAGGTCAAGGCTCTAAAAACTAAAGGGCAGGTTCAGAAAAGATTCATTGCTGCTATGGACTTTTAACTGTGCTTTAAAAAAAAACTATCAGGCATCTGTAAAGTAGTTCAAATTCACCCATTGCCCAAACTAAAATGAGAGCTCCCACCAGTTGTTGATTTTCCTGGTTGTCAGTAAGCAACAGCTCTGGTTATAAAGTATCTTTGCTTCATTTTAAATCTCTACATGGAGCTGGCCATTAACACATGACTGTTGAACCTGCAAAATGACTCTGTGAGATCTCTAGATCACTTGGGAGACGACTTCGAGGAGAGCCTAAGGCAGAATCGAAATGAGGAGAAGCTGCTTTCAGTCATTATGCCGTATAGTGCTGCTACCAAATGCCCGATGGTCATAGGAGGGCTCGAACCGAGGCAACTTTAAAATCCAGACTGAAACCTTATTGTTCCCAGGCACTATGAAAACCTCAGATCTTATTTTCATTAGATATTAACATTATGCTGCTGTTTGGTTCAGTTGAGAGGATTTTTTCCATCTCATAAGAGGAATAAGTATGTCGAAATGAAGGCTGCATCCTCATGAAAATGCATTATACTGTTATAAGATTAATGATATCCAGCATTTACAATGGAAAGATGTGTCTGTATTGTCTGTTACGAGCTATACAGAGCTGTCTCAGAAAGACAACATCATAATATTAAGGTATAATTACAACACGTTTATGGTGCAAATCTTTTGTTTTGAACTCTGAAGGTAACTATGGAAGCACTTGTTCCCCCAGTGAAAGCAGTATTTAAATTTCCAAACTGATATCTGAAGAGTTTCTTTTCTTAAGGCAGATGATGCTGAAATTCATGTTATTAAAGTTGATAAGGTCAACAAACGGCTTATAGCCTGATAATTATGCATATTCAGTCTATGGCACCAGAGTGGCACATTAAGACTGGAACAAAACAGTGGAGTTGCATTGAAACCAAAACAATCCACATTTAAACCTTCTTTATGTGATTTTGAAAGGTTAAAAATGACATTTAGCAGATTTGTAAAAGATAATGTAAAGCGATTAGGTTATAGCAGATTAGCAAACTATCTTGCTAATTAGCTGGCTGTGTTAAAACCCCTCAAACAGCTAAGACAGCGATCCTGCAGCAGTGGAAGTCAAGTGAGTGAAATGGTTTCCTGTTTGTACCTGGAGGAGATACGATATACTCTTTCAAACTCACACTAAATTTGTGAAAATTTGGGGTCCCTTTATTGAACAAAAAACTGCTACCTGATGAATTTAGGCATTGTTTGGACTGTGCTGATGGTGGGTTGTCACGCCTTAGACTGAACATATGGATTCTGCACCTGGATCTTTAATTTACCCTTGGACTTTTAGACAGTGGAGTGTCATCCATTATTTACTTTCTTTATTTTGGCCTGACACTGATTTGATATCTCACTTACTGTTAAATGGCAGTGTGGGCATGTATGTATGTACATTTTCTTTTGATAGCTTTCCATTCCAATGATGTGCATGCCTATTTCTTTCTTTCCTTTTTATTATGGTTTGTCTGTCTGTTTTTTTGTCTTGTTATATAACAAAAAAATGAAAATAAAGTTATAAAAAAAAAACCCCAACCTCAAACACAGAAAGAGTCCAACGCACATGTAAGTCTATCGTTTCCCCTGGTAACAATAATAATAATAATGATAATAATAATAACAACAACAACAACAACAACAACAACAACAATCATCTTCATCATCATCATCATCATCATCATCATCATCATCATCATCAAAATAATAATAATTACTTTATTCATATAGCAACTTTTAAAAACAGTGGTTTACAAAGTGCTTGACAGACAGCAGGGCAAACATAAAAACAAAGCATACAGCAAAAAAAAGCTTGAACAACAATAACCTCAGACATCAAGAACGCAAACACAAAGAGAACCCAAACAACGATTTAACCTGTCATTACCCAACACAATAGAAGAACCCAGGCAACACAAGAACCCAACAACATGAACTGAGACCAAAGGGACGAAGAAACTCAGACGGTTAAAGAAAAAAAAGGAAAGAGACAATAAAAAGGGTCTACGAGCAGTAAAAGAGGAATAAAGCAGTATCCCACTTATTACACAGCAACTTAGTACTGAAATCATCAACTTTATACCTCATGGTGATTTAGACATGTTGTGATTGGATTTAAAATGACTATATTTTCTTTCTAACAGTTAGAGCCATGTCCATAGTAACAATTAGCTCTGTTATCTTCTTTAAATGAGCTCACTTAGCCCTACTCATAATACACTGAACA
Organism: Notolabrus celidotus; assembly: GCF_009762535.1. Lineage (NCBI taxonomy): Eukaryota > Metazoa > Chordata > Actinopteri > Labriformes > Labridae > Notolabrus > Notolabrus celidotus. Next base: position 5,446,584 of record NC_048288.1, on the reverse strand, counting down.
TATCTTGAAATGAGCAAAGCTAGCTGTTTTTACAATGTTACAATGTTACAATGTCATGTAGCAGACTCTTTTATCCAAAGCGACGCACATACTTTCCTGAAACTGAACATAAGGCAAAAATAGAAGTCTTGTGTATCTGCTGCAGAGCTGGGACGGATCACACAGGGATCTGGTGGAAGGTAGCAGTCGGACGTTGTCTATAAAGGCATTACTTTCAGGTCATTTCATGATTACAAACTATTACTGTGCAAAATGAACACTCACAAGTTGTGTCTAACTTTATTCCTCATTAAAAGCGGCCGAGACAAAGAGATTCAGTTTGAGGCTGAATAAAGCTGTAGTGAGCATTGTTCATGTAGTATGCGATGAATAATGAGGGTTTTTTTGAGCTGAAAATCATGCAAAACAACTCTGTCGGCAGGGCTGGCCCGTGGCATAGGCAGTATAGGCAAATGCTAGGGGTGCCGGCTGTCCATAGGGGCCACTGCTTGCACCCTAAGTGAGGAAGAAAGTTTGAAGATAATTGGAAACAGAATATTGTTTTATTTAACATAATTTGAGGTTAAATCGCTAGTGATTCACTTTTGGTTTTTAAAACAAATGGTTTGCAAAGCAGTTTTTGAAGTCCATAAGTGTTCATGATTTACTTGATTTTGTTCTTTCCTTTTCACTTTGGAAGCTGGTAGCTGAATTACACATGGGAGATTGGGCCCTTTGTGCTGCTGCACCACGTCTGTGGAACTCCCTGGCAAGCCACGTCAGGACCCCACAGACTGTGGATGCTTTTAGGAAACATTTAAAGACTTATTTTAAGTACTCTTTTTAAGAAAAAGTTCAAGTTTGTTTTTACTGTGTGCCTGTAGCACTTTGAGATTTCTTGAAATGAAAAGTGCGTTATAAATATAATTCATTATTATTGTTATTATTATTATTATTATTATTATTATTATTATTATTATTATTAAAACCAAGTAATACGAAACATGAATAAAGTTGGCAGCATGTATTGCACAGTATCACTGCTGTAATGGCATACGGAAAAATAATATGCTTGTTTCAATATCATGATTGAAAATACATCTTAAAGGAGATGCAGAAGAACTTGTGTCTGGGTATGAAGCTACTTTTGCAGTTAAATCTCAAAGCAAGTGTAAACTAATTCAGGAATAACAAGACCGGATTGATAACTCTTAACCACCACTTTAAATTTGATTCCCTCTACGACCGCTTGTTCAATATGCCTTTATTAAAGATCTATACCTGTGCATGAGTGAAGCTTATTGAGTGTCATAATCATAATGTTTATAAATTGTCCTTGTGACATATGGATCAGAGCTGTGATCACAGTCATTTACTACTCAGCGCTGAGCTGAGTTTCATTCTGTCGTGAAGAACACAGGTGAAGAAGGGGATGTTCCTGATGAGGAAGACTTTCCTTTGACCACAGCAGCTGCTTTTAACTCCCCATTTAGTCGGTGTTAGCGACATGGTTTGACAGGAGTGTGCATCCAGCCAGTAGAAGGACAGAAACAGCTTCAATACTTACCCTTGAGGCAGGAACAAGGCCGTGAGAGGGGTATGCTAGAAGAGTATGGAAGTTGAGTTTTATATTTTTTTGCTTCACAGAGGCAGCCAATCCACATAAAGGCTGCAAGGAGGCCGAGCAGAGAGTCTTAGGGGAAAGCAGACAGCAAATGACAGAAAGAGGCATCAGTAGAAAGGATCATGGCCTTCATCTCATGAATCATTTCCACCTTACGTGTCTGCAAATCATACTTTGGTACATTTTGCTTTTGATATTCTGAACTTCAGACAGATTGCCTTGAACACAAATTGTGACTGAATCAAATGAACAAATACAAATATAAGATATTGCTGTAGATTTGATTTAAAAGGTTGTGTGTTTATGCAGGAAGGTGCTCTAGCAGAGCAGAGTTTAAAAACAGACAGATTGAAGAAGTTTCTCGCCAGATGCTCCTGAGTTGCTCGTGAAACACATCCAGTACGGACTCACTGATGGACCTGAAATCTGCTGGAATGAGTGAGAAAATTAAATTTCTTCCTTGAATGGGAATGTTGATTAAAGCAATTCATTGCCTGTATATTTTTGTGCTTTGGTAGTGTGTCTAAGGTTCTCAATCATGACTCATCAATTCAGTATACTGTGAAATCCTTTCCAAGTAATAGACTCTGATTTCTCACTGTTAACATTTACGTGAAAAACAATCGCTTTTTATGTGGGAGCAGTCATCCAATTACATTCACCAAGCAACATTTTTACACATTACCTGGACTCTTTTTATGACCGAGTGGAGAAGAAGTGCTCGGAAAATTGAAAACACTAATTGCATTTTCAGTGTGTGATAAAAAGAAGGACAAATGCTTGAGCCGGAGACCTGTAAAGAACATTAAAGTGTGCTAAGGAGCTGGAATAATAAAAAGATGTCAAGCTCATTAACTTTCCCTCCTTCCTTTTCTTCCCCATCTATCCTTCTCGTCTTTGTGTTCTCTTTTATAATCGCCTCCCTTTTTTAGACCCACAAACTTTGAATACTCGCGTCATCTTTTTTTTCTCCTCACTTTCCATCAGATGATTATAATGCACGTTCCATCTCAGCTGCTTACTGTTAAATGCTGATGACTGATCAGTCATTAGCCATATCCTTTATCATCTCAAGTGCCACGGCGACCCCAAGCCACGCCAATCCCAAAGCCTTGTAATTAACGAGCATTCTGTTAACGATCTGATGCACATGCTCGGCTGACTGATGGAATGTTGTGGGAATGTGTTTCCAGGTCACCGTGGTTACTGGGCGCCTCGTTAATGACGGAAAGCTCTCCACATAACGAGGGGGCGGGGCAGCGGTGCGTGTCCGAGCAGGTGTGGCCGAGGCAATAAGAGATGGCTAATCAAAATGGAATTAGCTGGCTGATCGCCGTTAGATTTGAATGACTGTGTCCCTCATTGGATGTGCTGTCTGAGAGGATCCAGTGAAGTCAACCTTAAAATAAGTAAAATAAGGCTAAATGTTCCTTAAAGGAGCTGGTGGATCAAATCAGAGACTGGTTAAGCAGTCTGTCTGTTTGTCCCTTACTTAATTGAAATCACATGTGAAAAATTTTAACTGAAATAACCTGATTGGACAAGAGGCAGTCAAGCAGTGCTTTGATTGGTATTGTATGTTATGTCGTTGGAAAACCTGATAAGTCAACTTTACAACAAGGTACAACTTATAAGGATTGTGCATTTGTGGAATGAGTAACACAGCTAAACATGTGGGCAGCACCCAGAAAAAATGTGCCAAAATCCCCTGCAATATTCTCCTGTTGGTATTCACTCTTGTTTTGAGCTTCAAGTGCTGCCAGGTGGGTGCCAGTCACAGGTGTATGACTGGCACTTGGTATCTGCAGAATCTGGGATCTCCTTCACAGAGCCAGGATCATCACAGACTACCTACTAGTATGATTTAATAACAAAAGAACAAACAAAACACACAAAAAAAACTTACTTAACAAATGTCCAAGAAACAAAATCCTAAAAGTCCCAAATAAAACACACGGAACACAAGGAGACACTTGGAGAAAGCAACACATGGAAGATGTTGTGATCCAAGATAGGACAGGAGATACAGATAAACACAGACACACAGGGATCAAGAACTACAAAATAAAACAGGAAACACAACAGACTAGACTAAAACAGAAGGAATACAAAATAAGACATGGATCACCAAACACAAGAGGAGGACAAAGGATAACTTATAGCTAACACAGAATACACACAGACATGAAACACAAGCCAAAATACAAAACTAAAAATCAACTCATGACGCAATTTTTTTGTTGGTGGCAGAAAAACAAAAAGTCATCTTCCTATATAGCACATTGTAAAAGTAATATCATACTCCAGGCTGTGCTGCTGTTCTACATATCAACCTGGCAGCGATTTCCTCCATCACTTGGCTGCTAGCACCAAATCACAGCTGATGGAACAAGCAGCACTTCATCTCATGGGGCATTGCCAAGTAGCAAATCTGGAGTGAAGTATATGCTGAGGAAGCTACAGTACCTTGAGAGTCCACTTGAGGCTGGCCCCTAAAGCAAAGAGCTCTTAGTAATTAGGTATAATTTGGGGGTGCGGCTGATTTGATCGACAGGTGGGCATGTTGGAGCTGATCGCCAGGCTTCAAGGCTGTGGCCACGACTCCACTTCTCTGCTGGTATTTAGCTAAGCTGGAAGTTATAATGGGTTTCATAACAGCTCTTCAGAAACCAGTAAGTGACTTCAACCATGCAGAGTCTAGGGCAGGGCTTCCCAAACTTTTCAGCCAGTGACCGCCAAAATACAGGTGCCAAACACTCGCAACCCCCACTGTCCTTCAAAGTGATTTAATGTGGCTTCATCTAGCTGGTCTGCAGAAAATTAGCCTACCTATATGAGCATGTGCCTGTGTTTCCTGTGCCGTTATGAATTAACCTGCTGCTACTGATGCTTTTGATAATGAACTGTTCACTAACCCTAAACTAATGAGTCATTTGGAAACAAAGAAGGGCAGACAACTCATTACATTTTCTATTTTCAAGGTTTTATTTCAAATTTAGCTACTATTTTTGTTGATATATTTTTTACTTTAATGTGTAAAATGTACTATTTTTAGATAACTTTTAAAAAAACATTCTGGAAGACATCTCAGGATCCCCCGTTTGTGTTTTGTGACCACACAGGGGGTCCCGACCCACACTTTGGGAACCCCTGGTCTAGGATATAAATACTTAAAATATCTTGACTATCAAATAGTTTGCCAAAAAAATTGTCACTGAAATCAATACGTTTTAAAACATACCAAGAAATAACTAACTACTTGATTCCACAGCTAGCATGTGCACCATCTTCTGCAAGCACCTCAGATTGAGCTCTGCTTTTGAGCCGATTGGTGCCAACTCTGGTCAATGCTTGTATTTCCACAAAATGCCTGCAGCACGTCTCAGATCTGAATCTGTCTCTCTGCTACATACCTCTACAGATGTCAGCACCAGCAAGTTTTGACAGGGTTTGCATCAAGCTTAACAAGCAGATCGACCTGGGCAGGAAGTCGACATGGACATAGAGCATCCAGCTGATTTCAAAATCAATAACAATATGTGCAGAAACCTGACCTTAGGCTGTACCAGATTGTATAGATAATACATATCTGTTGATGGTGATTAAATTGGTACAAAACAGCCACAAATCTTTGGTCCATTTCACAACATGAATTTAAACTGTTAGATTAATAACAAACATTTAACCCCATTAAATAGAAACATTTTGTTCAATATAGCAAACTCACCTAGAATTACAAAAATCACACCATGATATCCTAATGAACAGTAAATCAACCTTGGGAAGGCACAGTGACCTGTTGCAAAGTTGTTCTTTGTTATGTTGCATGTTCTCGATACTCCAGGGTAAGCTGTGCTCTGCTGGGCTGAGCTTGAAGTAGATTGAATGCGTCACATGCCTGATGTGGGATCAAGGAGTTGGGTTGACATGGCATGAGGTTGAAATATGAAACATAACGATGCATGGTGTGAAACCTGAATTATTTAGTTGGTATATTAAAATCCTGTCGGGTGTAGCTCAGGGCACTCTGCCTAAAGTATCCTTTTCCAAAATGCTAACATCATATTGGACTCTTGTTGAAACTGCTGCCTAGTTTTCCCTCACTCTGCATGAGTATAATGTGGCAACAATCATGAGTGGAAGCCATGAGCCATGGTATGAATCCAGACTGTGTTGCCCAAAATAAAGTAAACAGGAGAAATCCTGGTCTCCCTAATGCACACCATACTTTATTTATTCTCTCCCTTGAAAATGCCTCCTCCTTTTGTCATCTCTCTGGTCTTTATCACCCTATCCTGCAAAGTCCAAAATGGACACCCCTGCTCTCTCTAGCCCTGAGCGTTTGTGATTTTGCAGTAGAGGCATTTTCTCTGTTTGTGGTGGCCATTCGTCCATAAGCTGGATTTATAGTAGCAAATCCAAGGCTTTCTTTACCAGCTAGTTCTTACTCCAAACTAATGTGTGTGTCAGTCAGAGAGAGTGCGTGTGTGTATGTGACTGCACCTTACTTGCTCTATTTGCTCCAGGATTTTTACTTCTCGTAGGAGGCTGAAGGTCGTGATCCCTCCTAATCCAGTCATGATTGGCTGGCTGCTGGCAACCTTCAAATAAAGACAGGTGCCCTTTTGTCCTTGTGCTCCTGCAGACTTGAAGCCTAAAGTCTTATATAGGCTGCTCCCACTTCTTTCTATACCCCATTACCCCCAACTCCAAGCACACACACACACATACACACATAAACACACACATCTCCTTCCTCCTTACATCTGCCTGCCAAATCTCCCCAGTGCAGCCCATAAATTTCTTCCACTGAATACATAAAACATATACTATTACAGAATTGTTCCAGTTTTTCCACATTGCATTAAACCCGACCAGGCAATTTCTACAACAGCAAAGATGCATAATTGAATCATTTATAATCTCTGTTTTAACTGTAGTTTTTAGGTCAGCAAACGCTGGTCTGAATTAAAAGCTTTTTGGTATTATTGATGTCTTTTCTTTACTGACGAAGAGTGAAATGAACAAAATATGCTCCTGAGATAACACTGCTTCTTCCTGCACTTTCTTATTCTGCTCTTCAAAAAAAGATTTGAAACTGTCAGTGGATTTTTACAGAATAGGTTCCTCTTCTTCAAAAATTACAACACTATCTCTTGAACTAAAACTTCAACTATTTGAGAAAGTGTAACTTTCATGATTAATGTTATAATGGCTGCATTACTCAGTAGCATAAAAAAAGCAATGGGCAGCTGAATCTGTTTTATATTAAAGCAATATTTCCCTCCGAGAATATGCCGGGCCATCACACATTTTAAAATACGCATAGATTTGGTTGATAGGAATTCATAAAAGGTACCTCTCACATTCATGTATTCATATCTCTTCCCCTAAAAATATTAATTCACCTAACACCCTCATTATTTCAAGCATGAACTTACCCTCACCCCACACCACACCCCTTTACTATCACTATCAACCCCTCCACCCTTTCCCAGCTCCACTCTATTATTAAAACTATGACGATGTAATATTTCCACCAATGATGGTAATGTCTTGTCCTGGGTAATACCGAGTGGGAAGCCTGACGACTCATTTCAGAGCTGAGTGCGGGGCTAATGAGAAAGTGACCAGGGCTGGAGAAAGATAGAGACCTTTTCAATTACTTTGGAGGTGAGAGGACGGCCCATTCCATTATATATATATATATATATATATATATATATATATATATATATATATATATATATATACGATTGGCAATAACACCATCATAATCAGGAAGCTGGGATGATTTCACAGTCATGTTCTACTATTTCTATTAATAAGAAAGCCAGGGACCTTTGGGCACTGAGGAGTAAAACTGTGGGGATTATACCGACAGCTGCAGATGACTCTTTACACAGTGTCATGGAGTGAGTGTGTCCTCTGCCAAATATCTGGGATAAATGTTGATATTTAGGAGGAGGGTGGACAGTTCTCCTGCTCACGAATCATTATTTGTTATTTTGGATTATGAAAGTTTGCCCTTTAAAAGTTTGGTTAGTCATTTTTTATGAACTGTGCTGTTACACAGTTAATATGCCTGAAGTTTATTCCAGTTTTGGTTTGGTTGTGATCACTTTAAGAGTAACAGGATGTGAGCCTCAGTTGGTTGTGTCACATGACCTGTGATTGAGAAGTGAGGAGGCATCAGACAACATGATGGTGTTTTGTTATGGTCTTATTAATCCTGGGAAATCTATAATAATAACAGATTTATTTATAAAGCACCTTTACAAAGTGCTTTGACAAACAAAGCATGGTTCAAATAACAAAGTAAACCCATTGACAGACAGGGAGGAGGAATTTAAACAATGCAAACAGAATACAACGTGAGGTTAAAAAGAATACACGTATATTAAACAGAATGAAGAGGTGTGACAATAGACCAATAGATCATTGTTTAAGAGTTTTTTCGAAGATACATAAATAAAATAAATAGATAAATAAAAATGGATAAGTAACTAAAAGCATTAAAAGGACAATAAAGAGGTTTTCAGAATGAGAGGATGATGTCACATCTGGAAAATTAGAAAAAAGGATAAATTAGGAACATTTGGGGGTGGCAGTAGCTCAGTCCATAGGGACTTGGCTTGGGAACCGAAGGGTTGCTGGTTCGAGTCCCAGTATGGACGAAGTTTGGCAAGTGGACTGGTGGCTGGAGAGGTGCTGGTTCACCTGCCTGGGCACTGGAGGTGCCCTTGAGCAAGGCACCGAACCCCCAACTGCTCGGGGTGTGCTGGTTGACGGCAGTTTCCTCACTCTGATATCTCTCCCTAAGCATGTTCACTGCATGTGTGTGCATTTGTATGTATATACCAAAAAACTATACGTGTAGCATGTCCAAAAATAGCATGAGTGAAAAAATTGAATTTCCCCCCTGGGGATCAATAAAGTACCTTTCTTCTTCTTCTCGTTAAAGTTCCTGTGAAGAACTTTTGATTTATACCAATTTTGGCGCCCCATTGTGGACAAAGTGATACCTCTTATCTCTAGTTCTGTACATGCAAAAGCAGTGTTTTCAACAAAAACCTCACCCTGCTGTCTTTCTACAGACAGATTTATCACTCAATGATTATTTGACATGAATTCAGCCGAAAAATTGTGTTTCTACAGCCAAATGTCAATCATGTGGTCTGACACCTACCCCCTCCGAGTGGTTTAAGGCATTAAAAATGATAACAGAGAAGGCATCAGTGTTGTTGTTTATGGTTTTGTTTGCTTTTGAAGGTCAAAAAGAGGCATCAGTGTTGGTTTCAGTGTGTTTATCAGCTGGTGAAAAACTCCTCATAGTGCCTTTAAAATAATAAATGAAAAAATCAGCTTGAACCATCTTGCTTTTGATAGCATCCTGGGTAAGTATTCTCTGTTTAATCCATATATTCGTTTGTAGAGGATTGTTTTTGGATAAATATAAAACAAATATATATAAATATATAAAGAAAGTGGTGTTTTAAAGATTTAATTCATGTGAGGTAATAAATGTATATTTACACTGCATATATGTCAGAGCGTGTTAAAGACAAGCACAGCACTGATATTGTTTTTTGTATATTTTAGTTTCACACTTTTCTGAGGAACCAATAAACCTCTCGACAAGCAGACAATGTCTTCAGAGTCCTGGCATACAGAGTTAATAAGTTAAATCTGTCTGTCAACATATAGAGCTCATATATTGAGGACAGAACATGAACTCAACTTTTTTTTCTTGTTTAAATCAAAAGAAAAGTGAATATTGAATGTATCTACTTCATAATATCATGCATGTTTTGATTAGACCTCTGAAAGACTCATTTATGATTCATTTACGTATGGTTTGTGTAGCCCTTTACTTATGCAGAAGCCCACATCCGTGCACCTCCTAGAAATGTAACTATGCAGAGAGCAGGCCCTGTGATTGGTCCACTCGGTAGCATTGTCATTTCCTATATTTACAGCATTTCTGGTATTGCCGTGTCCTCAAACCACAGGCTGTTCACTTCACTTTGCCATAACTGCAGTATGACTGCTGCTCAATATTTATCAGCACCAACTCCAACATATGACGCTTAGATTCAGTCCCCATCGCTTCGTGTGCACAACAAGCAGTGAAGGCAGTAGAACCCAGAAATGGCAATGTGATGAGCATAGACATTGCATCACTAACTAACATGTAAGAAGAGTATTGCAGAGTGATGCAGACATCCCCATACCTTCTCAAAGTTAACTAAATTACAAACTAAATATGACCCTGTCTGCAGCTGTTGATCGCCGAGTTTCAGTGAAGGTTTTCTGCCTGGTTTCTCAAGAAGATGCTGAGCTGACAAAGAAAAACATAAACAAAAGTCCCTTTAAATGATCACTGAGTCTCGTCTCTGAGTCCTGGCTGTCCATCCTTTTGCACTCACTCTCTCTAACACCCACATATACAACATATACTATGTTTACATGTGTATTTGATTAGTTCAGATACAGTTTAAGCTGCAAACTGTGCTGTTAGTCAAGTAGATATAAAGTCATCCTTTTCTTCTCCGCTTAGTCGTCTCTGTTAGAAAATGATGTTTTTGTTACAGCTTGATTGGAAACTTAATTCAGAAGACATATTTTAAAAGTCTTTGTTCATTTCTTGAGCATTTCTAACATCTGTTTTACTGTAATGCTGTCGACAAACAGCAGTGTCATCATCAAAAAAACATATTTTGTTTAATTTTTATCAAGTCCCGTCAATTACTGTGCAAGGTGCCACTTTCTCCTCGCTGCTGATGTCTCATTTTAGAGCAGATTTCCTCGCTCTCCCAGCAGGACTCAGTGTGAATGGTAGCTCAGTGTTGCGTAATGCTGCAACCAAACTGCTTCTCAACTCCAGATGTGCCTGCAGATGTCACTTGCTAAAGCAATTTAATGGCAGGTGGTGATGTTTTTTATGGCAACTGCACTGAGCTGATGAACCGATGATCCATCATTATCCCCGGTGAGGATAAATACTATAATCTATGTACTGAGATCGGAGCTGATAGTTCAGATGGGGAACTTTTTTAAAGTGAACTCAACCAAAATGTGGAAATGTGTTCTTCTTAGAGCTGTATCTACTGTGGATATCAAAAGTCTACACACCCTTGTTAAAATGTCAGGTTTTGTTATGTAAAAAATGAGACCAAGATAAATCATGCAAAACTTTTTCCACCTTTAATGTGACCTATAACATGCACAGTTCAATTTACATTTTTTTTTAATCTTTTAAGGGGAAGAATAAAAAAAAACAAAACTAAAATAATGTGGTTGCATATGTGTACACACCCTCTTATAACTGGGGACGTGGCTGTGTTCAGAATTAACCAATCACATTCAACTCATGACAAAAAGTAGTCAGTATACGCCTGTCATAATTTAAAGTGACTTTGATTTATCCCTATAATGATCAGCTTTTCTAGGAAGATTTTCATGACATTTCCTCAGTTTCATCTCTCAGCAAAAGCCATGGTCCACAGAGAGCTTCCAAAGCAGCAGAGGGATCTCATTGTTGAAAGGTATCAGTCAGGAGAAGGGTACAAACATGTTCCAAGGCATTAGATATACCATGGACCACAGTGAAGACCGTCATCATCAAGTGGAGAAAATATGGAACAACAGTGACATTACCAACACCTGGACATCCCTTAAAAACTGATGAAAAGAGCAGAAGAAAACTGGTCAGGGAGGCTTCCAAGAGGTCTACAGCAACATTAAAGGAGCTGCAGGGATTTCTGACTAGTACTGGTTGTGTACTACATGTGACAACATCTCTCCTAGTCTTCATATGTTTCAGCTATGGGTAGGGTGGCAAGACGGAAGCCTTTTCTTAAAAGCATTGAAGACCAGCAAAATGTTTCAAAAACATACATGAAGTCTCCCAAAAGCATCAAATGTTTTATAGTCTGATGAAACCAAGGTCGAACTTTGTGTCCATAATTCCAAAAGGTTTGTTTGTCATAAAAACAACACTGCACATCACATCACATAAAGAACACCAGACCCACAGAGAAGTATGGTGGGGGCAGCATCATGCTTTGGGGCTGTTTTTCTTCAGCTGGAACCAGGGCCTTAGTCAAGGTGGAGGGAAGTATGAACAGATACAAACACCAGTCAGTTTAACACAAAACCTCCAGGCCTCTGTTAGAAAGATGAAGATGAAGAGGAATTTCACCTTTCAACACGACAACAAACCAAAGCATACATCCAAATCAACAAAAGCATGGCTTCACCAGAGGAAGATTAAAGTGTTGGAATGGCCCAGCCAGAGTCCAGACCTGAATCCAGTTGAATATATGTGGGGTGGTCTGAAGAGGGCTGTGCACAGGAGATGCCCTCACTATCTGATGGATTTGGAGCTTTTTTGTAAAGAAGAATGGACAAATATCACCACATCAAGATGTGCCATGCTGATAGACTCCTAAAAAAAAACAGAGTGCTGAAATAAAATCAAAAGGTGCTTCAAACAATTATTAGTTAAAGGGTGTGTACACTTATGAAACCACACTATTTTAGTTTTTTCTTTGTTATTCTTCCCCCTTAAAGATTTTAATTTTTTCAGTTGAATTGTTCATGTTATAGGTCACATTAAAGGTGGAAAAAGTTCTGACATGATTTATCTTTGTCTCAATTTTTACATGACAAAACCTGGCATTTTAACAGGGGTGTCTGGACTTTTGATATCCACTGTATGCATGAAGAAGTTTTACTGCTCATGTGTGTCACCATATTTTGCTCTCATATATCCACAAACATGTCAAACCTCAGCCTCGGACTGAAGATGGTAGAAACACACCAAGACGTGGTGTAACTGAACTTGATTCCTGAGCTACGTGACTTTAATATAGAGAGTAATAGGAGAGAACAAACGCCAGAATAAATTGGTGCATCAATGGAAAGAAATACCAACAAACACAAAGTTTTATCTCAGGTCAGATAGCTCTGTTTCCATCTGAGGCTGCTTGTCCCAAAATGGCTCCATTAGCAAATACAATTTCAGCCGTTACACACCACTGAAAAGCCTATCTGAAGGAAGCACACATCACAGACAAACAGAGAAACGCACACACACTACTACCCAGAGGCAGGTGTTGGTGCTGGAGACTCATGCACACACTCACACACAAGTAGGTAAGACAGCAGGGTTGTTATTCTCCTAAACATCTTGATCCGTCGCGGGATCTTAAATGCAGCCTTCGAATCTCAAAAGAAAAAAGGCCCAAGGATGCATTTTATGAAGATCTCGCAGAGAAATATCAAGGAAGGGATATATCCTTTAATATTATACCTGCTTATTCCTCCTGTAGCCGAGCTGTTTAGGGACTGTGAAGCAGAAAAGAGGAGTAATAATGGAAACGAGTCAGGGAGCGCTAACAGAAGAAATGTGAAAATGAAAGGGTAAAAATACACAAGAGGAAATAGGAAAGTATAGACAGAGGGGGATAAAGAGGGGGAGATTATATACTGTTGGCGGATCTTGTTTCTGAGCAGTGTGTCGGGGTGAAATGTGTCGCGTTGGCTAAAAATCAGCGCTGGCGAAGCAGGAAAGTGTTTGTCTCGGTTGCTGGGAGAGGATTTATTGTGCTGTGTGGCAGATGCTTAAAGAAAATGTAGTACATGTATGTTATTTCAATCTCAAATGTTGGCTGAAATTTAAGAAAAGTGTTAATGACTTCAGACAAAGAGTGAATTTCCTGTGCTGGCATTGAAAGAAATAAAATAAAAAATAAATATTAAACTCCATTACTAAGAGCCATTACTTTTCCTGATGTAAAGAGAGTCTGAGAGAAAGTTCCCTCGATATACACTGATGCAGATTTGTAGCAAAATCAGCATCCATTTGGAGTCCAGTTTGTTTTCAGTCCTAAATTCACTCCTCATTAGTCCTGACTTCAGTTTCCCTTAACTCCTGATGGAGATGTGGAGCTTTGAGCAGTAAAACTCTGTGTTTCATTGTGGTGTTCACTTTATGTGCTTTGTGTTTGTGTTTATGAGAGCGGCTGCCTCTTCTGGATGAAAGCTATTTTAATAGAAACTGCAGAAAGTATGATCCATATTTCTGAAACCATTTTGATTATGTACCACTGAGAGGTGAATAGCATTGATTGTCTACACAGCAAGTGAACATTTTGTCCTTAAAGCCCTTGAAAGCCAGTGTGGAGTGAAGGCTGAAGCTCAGCCCTGGTTCTGATGGAGAGGCATCAGAACACAGAGCATCACAGTTACCAGTGTCTCCTCAGACCAGTCAGGGAGCACAGAGTCAACCCCGTCCATCGCCACAGGCACCAGGGGGCACGTGAGCATCAGAACTACTGTAGACATGGAGCAGAACAGGACAGTGTTGGTTCTGTCTCTGAATTTCCCAGATTTAATCCCCTTTGAGTGTCAGTGGGGTGTGGTCCAGAGAGGAGTCCATGGATGCATGTAAAAGCTCTTAACTTCAGTCTCCTCTCTCCTCTCTATCTTGTCCACCGAACCAGAAGTAGTTACTGACCCGCCATATTAAGTGGCGTCCCAATACTCTTAACGCTGACAGACATGCCCCCCTCATCAAATATCACTCACTGATTGGACACTGCAGCGGCTCGCACTTCACTGAAACTGTACGTCACCTGGGTTTAATAACGGCGAAAAGGCAGACCTTAAAACAGTCACTAAGGATGCCCTGAGACAGATCATAAACATTCTGTTACGGTTGTTAAACCGTTAACTAGGACCCAAAAGCAAGCAGAGACTCAGGAAGCAGTGGAAGTGATTTTATTCTTTAAAGGTGAGGTGGAGGATGACTGATCCAGAATCAGAGGTTAGTGTGAGATCCAAGAGATGCAGGAGTGAAGCGTGAGGCTCGGGGTGAAGGCAGGTGAGTGTCCGGAGTGAGAGCGTGGCAGCGTGGCAGAGATGGGGGCGGAGGTGCAGGAGGCTCGAGGAGGCACTGGTGGAAGCGGGAGGACAGCGGCAGTTAGTCGAAAGATAATCACACGAAATATCAAGAAACTTGCAATACTTAGAAGTACTGGCGAGCCAGCCGATGTACCACTGTAGAAGAAGGAATACTCTGGCACCCGACTCCTCTCTCCACAGAGCTGAAGTGCAGTGTCCTGATGAGTGTGATGGGGAACAGGTGTGAAGGTGCAGGAGGAGCCGGAGCAGGAGAGAGCCAGTGTGGGTAAGAGAACCGCTCAACACTCTGTGGGGGAGAGCGGGGAAAACTCCACACAGGCAAAACACAGTGATCACCACACATATGTCAGTTTCTAAACATTCGGTAAGTGATGAGCTGAGATTAAAGTGTTTGATGTGAGTTTTAAGCACAAAATACTGAACATAAAAGCAAAATCATAAAACTGAAATATCTGATTGTTTCTGTCAGATTCACCGTATAAAAAAATAGAGTCATAACATTTAATATCAAAGATAGAGTAATGAGACATTTTGCCGGTGAATCGATCCATAATGCTTCAGGACAGAATAAACAGAGAGCAGATCATCTTAATGTGTAGGTGTGTGTTAAACAGGTTTAAGACAGAGACAGAGACAGAGACAGAGCTCTGTTATGAACCGACATCGCTTCACATGACGCTCTGGAGGAAAGGACGTCTCATGTCCCTTAAAACAAATCTCCTTGTTCCCTCTCTCCTTCTCTTCATTTCCTTGCATCTCTGGTGGGAGGGACTAAGACGCAAGTGAACGACGCAAGTGGAGGATGTGATGCTGGAACTTTAGAGCTTTGGGATCCATAATATTAGTCAGGTTGTCTTTATGCTATGGCTGATTGTATTATAATGATGTGCGTAATAGTTTGTTGCTTCTTCTTTCTGGATGTTGTGCAATTAAGTGATAAGAGCTTCCATTCCACACTCTCTCAAGCCTTCTGCATCAGAATTTGACAAGAACCAACAGTCTATTGGGAAACTCGTTGCAGCATTGTAACTCAGTTTGTTGGCTTCCCAATGCCAGAATGCCAGCGGCTCAGTCTAATGATCTAATGAGCTAATGAGCCGGCTACAGCAGCCAGCAGAGCTGCCACCCAATGCTGATGGCTCAAGGAAACAACAAATGCCAACACAGCCAATGGAGCACTTACTCACTAGTTAAAGTGCACAGAATGAGTAGCATAGATCCTTAAGAAGTATGCGTGAATAGTTAAAAACGTATCAATACAGAAGGTTAACTGAAGGAAATCTATGAAATGCTAATTTTCAAGTATGAATGCAGACACACTTGCACACATATAATGATGTGATTTCTGTCTGATTTTTGAGTTCAATGGATAGTTTGGTAGGTGCCATTATTTATTCAAAAGGCAATTAGCTGTGGGAAAGTCAGCACAAACAAAGGATGGATGGGTAAAGCAAGGTTGTGAAATTTTCAACAACCTTAAAAGTCACAAAGGGAAAGTTTGAAAAAGAGAGACAAAGAGATGAGCTCTCATTTCTCCTTGATGTGCCCTCAAAGCCTCTTCTTTTACCTGAAGAGTTCCATCAAATTACCTCCTCCTGAAGCTTTAACATTCGGTACAATGGAGCGATTCTGCTGGATTTGTATAGCTTATCCATTCAGTGGAACCAGCGTGAAATTCTACAAAAAAATGTATTCACTCTTGTCTCTACAAATTATGAAATAGGAAAGCAACCAGTATGGTGTACCTGTGTGTATGTGTGTTTTGTTGTTCCTATTAATTGTGTCTGACAGCATGCATCTCCCTCATTCTCCCTCCAACTGGTGACATCTGTTTTTCATATAAACCTCTCAGCCATAGGGGACTCATGCACATCTGCTCACAAACAGAGAGCGTACACACATGCACAGAAAGGCCAGAATATTTCCAACGTGCACAGATGTTACTTTTCAAATATGAAGGACACTGTGATTGAAAAGTATAAAACAGACAAGGCTCAGGTCCTAAAACTATGGAGGTATCAACTGATAAAGTTTTTTTTTTAAACTTTCCAAATGAACTTCTCTGTTTTGCATTTCAGGAAATGTCACAGTACAAAGGATATAGAAAGGTATTTTCTGTCTAAGCTTTCCTTCTGTCTAGGCTTAGAATAAATTGCCTTTTGACTTTCTATTTCTACATAACCCATCCTGATTTAGCACCTCCAGGTGTTTTGAATATGTTAATATAAAACTTTACTGCTGAGGCTAAAACTTTGATTCAAATATGGGACACCCTGTAGCTCACCTGGTAGAGCATCAACCCAAAGAGCCGCGGCTGAGTCTTTAAAAAAATCAACCAATCAATCTTTATTTGTATAGCGCCAAATCACAACAAACGTTATCCCAAGACGCTTTTACAAATATAGGAGGTCTACCCCGTACTCTATGTTAAATTATTAACAGAGACCAAACATCAAGACCGGGTTAGACTCAGTCTGAACTCAGTCTGATCTCATCTTAATCCACCATGTGTTCCAAGATGGCGCCACTGACGGTCGCCCTGGAACTGCGCTCTCCTGTACATGTTGCGTTTTTCTGTTTTTTTGTAGTTTTATGCTCCGCTTCTCTGGTTTCTTTTACCAGAGAAGAACTTATCAACATAGGACAGTCCTCTGCTGAACTTTTTACACCAGTTTTCATTGAACCTGGAAGTTACGCAGAGTTTCTTGCTGGTGGAGCCGCAGCTCTCTATTGTCTTTGCCGGAGACGCCGGCGCCGGGGCAAGCGAGCAGGCGCGCTCGTCAGAATGAGACCATTCACCATTCACCTGGCGAATGTCCGCTCCCTGGCAAACAAGATGGATGAACTGCTGCTCCTTGCAGATGATACCACCGTCATCAGTCTCATCCAGGACGGAGACGAGTCTGCTTACAGACAGGAGGTGGAACAGCTGGCTCTCTGGTGTACTCAGTACCATCTGGAGCTGAACCCGCTCAAGATGGTAGAGATGACAGTGGACTTCAGGAGAAGTCCCCCCCCCCCCCTCACCATCCTGAACAGCACTGTCTACTGTGGACCCTTTCAGGTTACTGGGATCCACTATCTCCCGGGATCTGAGGTGGACCTCCCACATAGATACAATCATTAAAAGGGCCCAGCAGAGGATGTACTTCCTGCGTCAGCTCAGGAAGATCAACCTGCCCCAGGAGCTGCTGATCATGTTTTACACCTCCATCATCCAGTCTGTTCTGTGCACCTCCATCACTGTCTGGTTTGGATCTGCAACCAAACTAGACAAACACAGACTGCTACGGACCATAAGGACTGCAGAAAAAATCATCGGTGTCAACCAGGACTTGTACCGGTCCCGGGCCAGGAAATGGGTAGGTAGCATCACCACAGACCCCTCACACCCTGGACACAAATTCTTCAAACTCCTCCCCTCTGGCAGGCGCTACAGGTCACTGTGCGCCAAAACAGAAGCTGTAGTACCTCATGTGGCCACTTGAGGCTGGATTCAAAGACAAGTGAATCCCCATTTGGCCAAATACTGAACCTCCATCTTTAGATCCAAATGAAGAATCTTTACACCATAGTAGAAAATTGCATGCTGATTTTTCATTGAATGACTACTATACAGGAGATTAATTTGTGTGCATCCTAATCAATTGAATTAAATTAACATTATGCTAATTTTGAGAATAAGGCAGGTGCTGCCATCACCTCTAATTCAGTTACTGGACTCAACCTGTCAGTCGTGTCGTGTTTGTTCCATCTGCATCATTTATCTTTGTGCTAAAAAGTTTCCTTATCAATTCCTTCTACTAAATTCAGAGAGACTTTCAAAACAATGACAGCAAGAACGACAACCAAGGAGTTGAGGATGTAATCATGGCAGACAGGAGACAGAAGCGGTCCGAAATTTAGTGTAGTTTTATGAAAAAGACGCAAACAGCACAACTTGTAAAGTCTTTGGCTGTGTGGTTAAATATCAGGAGGGCCACGTGCCACGCTCTATACCACTGGTGTATCAGCTCTTGGGCCAGAGTAAAAAAAAAAATCCTGTCCTGTCCCGCTCCCATTCAGAATGACTCCCGCTCCTGTCCAGCCCTGTCATTTTTTTTTCTTCTTTTAGTTTTTAGGCAATACATACCTCACGAACAAAAGTGCAGAATGGCATTACCTTAGGTGTAACCTAACCAACACTGAAAAATAACAGCATGTACCAAGAACTACCTCCACGCTCAAATCATGATTCCTTCAACACCAAATCTTCATCTCAGCATTATGTCTCATTCCATCATCACTCTGGGACACATTCAGGTTTGTTTTCCCAGGGGTCGATAAGTTTTGATTAAAGTCCTTCCAGTGAAATCTCTTCTTGCTGATTAGCCGGCGCTGATGTTCTGACCTGTTCCAAGATAACTATAAACCTATCACTGGCTCAACCTGGTCGTTACATGTCCAAATTAAAACTGAACAGCTCCTTTGCTGCAGCACGTTATCAGTGAAGGGAGATGTGAATGCAGAGGTGCAAAAAAGCCTTCTTAACTGATCCTGCACACATGCACGCTACCTTATTAGCATACAGAGCATTGTACTGTGTATTCTCCTCATAATGACAGAAAGGGCAAGAACCAAGATCATGAGAGAAATGCTTCCAGAGACACCTCGGTAAAACGTTTGGGACGTGACTCGCATGTTGAGTGAAAGGAGATTATCTATTGGTCGACACTGGAAAGACTGAATACAAAATAAAGCCTGGTACCTACTGGATTGATAAATCATTTCATTTTCAATTACAACAAATCAAATGCAAATCATACTTTAAAAAAGGACTTCTCCTCTCCTACACACCCCTTAGCTCCAGGTTATTTCACTACTGTATGTATACTGTACTGCTGTTTAGCAATACAGCTTTGCAAGGTGGCCTGTTTCTGCTGACTCTCCATTGGACCTTTTTCAAAGTGGACATTTTGGCATGTCCCTGCAGGAGAGGCACAGGTGATTAATAACACAAATAACAAGCACATTCAATTTAGGTGAGCTGCTTCCAGGTCCATTGTATTAAATGTGCTGGCTCACTGACAGAAACACTTAATGGAACTAAATTTGTCAAATGTCGTCTCAAAAGGTCCCCCACGAAAGAGGAGTATTTCAAGCTGGAGACTCGTTTAATGAGATTTTGGAACTGACCCTGCATGCAAGGTTATGCTAATGTTATTTTGACAAAGTTTAAAGGATCTGAAGTCTTTGGTTTGAGTGGAAAACAATGGCTTTGCTGAGAGCAGGAAACAAACTGAAAACTTTTGGTGCAGTGAGGTTTTAAAAGAGGTCTGCATATTTTTAACCAACAGGCTGAAATATCAGAGAAATGTTTCTTTATTAATCTGATAAAGTAAGGCAGGGGACAAAGACACACCTTGTTCTTTGATAGACTTATATTAAAGCAGCTTTCTGACTCTGTGCGAAATACATGTATCTCTTTATACCTAGCATAATCATTTTTCGTGATAATAATTCAAGTGAAAGGGAGCAGTGAGAAAAATATGCGTGTGATGTGGATAAAAGGTTCAGTTCACAGTAGGCTTAGCCAGTGTTCGGAAATAATACTCATACCAGTAGCGCGACATGTCTGCAATTTGTCACAGCCCCATTCTTTCACTTATCTCATGTTCCGCACCAATAGAAACACAATAGCAGCTCCACCAGAGGCATAGCACCACCAGTTTCCCTCCTGCATATGTGTGTAACCATCGGGCTGAAGCTGATCTTTATGAACAGTACAGATATGTGGTTGGTCTTGAGTGCAAGTCAGAATGTACCCATCTGAATGTACTTACATTTATGAGATTAAGAGTGGGGAATAAGTGAGAAGAGATGTTGTGTTACAGATTTGAAACCCTGTTATCAGGATGTACAGGGAATGAGTAGTTAATGAAGACTTTAAAGGTGACATATCATGCAAAATTGACTTTTTAATGGTTCTCTACCTGAAATATGTTTCCCTGGCATGTCTACAAACCCCCCAAGAATGAAAAAAATCCATTCTGCCCCTGTTCTGATTTCTCCACCTTTCTGTAAATGTGTGCTGAAACGAGCCGTTTCAGACTTCCGTCTTTTTGTTACGTAACAACAATATCCGGTCTGTCACGGAGTCAGAGCTCAGAGCTTGTTCAGCCCATAGAATGTATAAAATAATACTGAATCCCCCCTCCGTTTTTCATTACCTGCACAAATGTGTGCTAACAAGGAGCTTAGGAGGGAGGCATGCTAGTTGTAGGCTGTCTTAATAAACACAAAGGTCGGTTTTACTCCCCACGTCTCCCCACATATTTCAGGTAGAGAACCATTAAAAAGTCAATTTTACATGATATGTCACCTTTAAAAGCCACCATAAGTCACTGAGTTTGTTCGCTGAATTTAAAGCTCCAAAGCACAATAAAATATATGTATTGTTCTTAATTTGATTTATTTATAAAGGAGCCAGGGAGCACTATACCAGGGTTAGCTTAGAGCTCATTTGAATCTGCAGTCTCTTGGTAGGTCACAATTAGAAAGCCCAAGAGCTTCATATGAAGTCTACCACCCATTATTATTTACTGCCAGTATAAGCAAACATACAAACATGCTCATGAATATAAGTATAAAAGTAAGTGAAGTCTGCATTGCCAACACCTGGTGGAGTAAGGGGCATTCAAGTGCGTATGTTCATTACAGCACCAGGAAATGGAACATGGAATATTGATGATTAGAAATCAAAGCAAACAAGGAACTGAAACTTTAAAGATAAGATATTGAACAAAGCACATTTAACAACCAGTGTGGATACCAGTTTCTTTGATAAACAGATCAAACATCACACATTAACCACATTTTAAATAAAATTATTTCCAAAGATTTATAGAGACATCTTTTTTTCCTGACTGGTGAGGGACTCTCCCCAATAGATGTCTGTTACATAATTTCCTGAAGGAGAAAACACGTTTCTTAATTATTTTGACAAAATTCAGAAATTCATGAAAAAAAACAATCCTTTTTTTAGAGTCATGAGCTTACACAAAACCATACATCACTAATGAGCTGTGAGAGTTTGCTGTTAGTATCTGAGTATGCCAGGACAAGGAGCCAACCATCAGTGAGGCTGCTATGTTAGTGTAAACTATACTGTAGGTGTCAGAGTTTGGGACTGAACACTTTTGGCTTTTTAGTGGAGTCGCTGAGTCAGCACTTCATTTTTCCCCCCAGTATCTCTTTTATCATCTTTACACACCTTGTTCCCCTGTGCACCCGCAGCCTCCACTCTGAACTCTTGCCTCTAATATTCAAATTCAATCTCTTGTTCCAGCTCTAGTGCTCTCCTTATTTTCTTTATTACTTTAATAACGTTCTCCTTCCCTACCTCTCTTCTGCCGGTACAGAGGGCAAAGGAACGTGGGGGATTCAGGTTTTCAGGTGTGCTGTAAATGAGCCCCTACAGAGCCTCCATTATCGTGATTAATCACAACATTTGGTAGCTTAATTGTCAAATCGTTGGCTGGTCCACCGCTTTGGTCCATGCTGAAACTATTTCAACAACTATACTATTTCAAGTTTCAGTGGCAAAAAGGTCCCTTTGATATATTCACTGTCCAAGATGCCAAAAAGAATTTAAAAACTATTTCTCTCTACTTTTACTGATTTATTATTCATTTTCCTTCAGTTACATTAAAAACCCTCCAGACTAATAAAGAGCAGCCATTAATATTGCTCCTCACTCTGTCTTGATACGTGTCCTGGCACTGAAGCCCCTTTAAACTGATGCTGTGGACAGAAGCATAACCAGGATGAGCTATAGGTTTTCTTTTGATCATCAGCCTCGAAAAAGTCCTGCCCGGCAGTCTGCTGAAGGCCCTGTGGGAGTGACCCGATGAGGACCTTAGCACTGGGCCACTTGATTTGACTCAACACCTTGGAAACAGTGTGTCAGGCTGGCTTTCACAGAGGACAGGAGCTCCCTCTTCACTTTGGAAAAAATATATAACCAATAATTCAAGTCAACATTTAGGCTAGATAATCTCTTTATGAGACGGACTGAAAATTAACCCAGAATATTATCTTTCAAGATCCCTCATTGTGTCTGAAAATCTACCTGTTGGATCTCTATAGTTGTAAACTGTGAAAGCATCTCTCTTCAGTTTATTGAAAGCCCTCAACATACTGTCCTGCCTCTGTCTGTACACCTGTCAGCCTCAGCACTGTAGAAATGCAATGACTGTGACAGAGTTAGCCCATCCTCCTGCAGCTTCAGATTCAGACTGCAACAAACATAATTTCTCTCAGCTCTACACTTAAACTGACATTTAATCGTTCATAATAAACACTTCTGACGGATACATTTAAGAAGAAACCTGCCAACTCAGGGTTCTGAGGACGTCCTGCAGAAGGATGACAAAAAGCAGACGTTGGAAGTCCTTTAGCATCTCTGCAGTGTGCTTTGCTCCTCCAATCATCTCGACACTTATGGGTTGATGGGGATCAACAGTATTGATGGAAAGATAGGAGAAGAGGAATTGATTACTTGCCTTGTTTCCAGGGGAGCTCTCCATCTGTGCAAACACCACTGGATAATTTCTGGATGAGTGTATTAAGTTTTCTCTCCAAGTGGGGGAGCAACCTTGTTCTCCTCTGTGATGTTGGCTTCCACATCTCTTTATGGAGCACACCTGTCAGATCTTAGAGTTCCCTTTATGCCTTTTGTTATTGTTGTTGTGTGTGTTGATGTTCTTAAAATCCTGTTTCCCCAAAGAGCATTTAAGCTTGTTAGCTAACTAGCTTGTCGACTGATTAAATGAAGTGTAAGTTTTTCACGACAAAACCTTTCACAGATCTTGGATCATCGGGGGCATTGGTTTCAGGTCAGTGAATGTGCTTGTAGCAGAGAGTGAGTTTAGTGTAGTGTCGACTATACTTGATGCTAATAAATAATCAAACTGTGTTGCATGCACACAGTCACAAGCACAGAAGAAAAAGGTTTTTCTTTCTTTTCTTTTGCTGCAAGAATAAATTGCATTAATATTTGACAGTTTGTGACAAACATGACACAAACCAGAAATATATATGCAGACAAGAGAAAAGAGAAGAAAAGAAGAAGAAAAAAAATAATAAATAAATAAATAAATAAATAAATAAATAAATAAATAATCAAACTAAATAACTAATGCTAAAACAAACAAGTGGCTAAGTTTCCTAATGGTCACTATGAGCTAAAGCTAAGCTAAAACTGAAGCTACATGCTAGCTTATATCAGAAAAGTCAACCAAACTACTGCCTGAAACCAAGATCTCATCATCTAATTTCTGTAAACCCACAACTCTAAAATCCACACTGTTGTAACGTTGAACATTATATTAGTATGTTAAACCTGCTCCATGATAAATAGTGCTACTCCCACTAGAGGGAGCTGTTGTTCCAAGGTATTGTTTTTCAGAAGTGTAGGGTTTCCCATTTTCTTGTTGTGTACTTGAATGTATCGACAAAACTCTCCGTTCACCAAAGGCAGCACGATGCTACAGCCTGTACGAGTTTCTGCTGTTCATGGATAAAGAGTCCATATAACAACAAGAAGTTGTTACGTGGTTCCTTCCTTTCAAATAAGTTACCACACACACTAAAATAACTTATGCTAACAGTAAAATTTAGACACTAAATCATGTAAAGTTATTAGTCAAAATCAGTCCGTGCAATTCTCTTAATCCACCTGATTCCAGCAGTTTGCTGAGTAGGTTGTTGAAGCTTTTGTAGGGTTTGGTGATGAGAACTGACACCTCCACCTACGGCACCGGCCACCAGATCAGCCAATAGAACAATTCAATTGCAGGTTTCAATGTCAGAGGACAGTTGTTATGCATATTTCTAATGCAATATGAGGAACTTAAATACTTTGTACTCTAATGTCAGGATTTGAACTGAGTTACTCATTAAATTCAGATTAGTCCACCAGTCTAAAGATAAGAAAGCACTAAGAAAACAGTTATTTAAAATGGCTAAAAATACACAAAGCTAATGTCATGATGAGCTATGTTATCTTATTAGACCGAGCAAGTTACAGCAGTGTTGGTTTGCTAACGTTAGCAGTTCCTTTTGTGCTCCTTGCAGATTACCGTCTGTATACCTGTGGTGAATGTAGCACCATTCTGGTTGATATGTTGATATGTGGAGCTACATGCCTGTTAAATATAAAACTGCCAAGGTACAATATTGTCTCTTGTTATCCAGATCAAAATGCTGCCAAACAGTGCTGCTCTGTGAGACGCCATCCCTCCATTGTGCTGGTTTACATCCTGGCAGTAGAACAGGAAGAGCAGGCCCATTAACCAGAGCTGGAGTGCAGCTGCTGGTTGGGGCTACCCTTCAGTTTAGACACAACATTTAACCGGCACTTTTGGCCAAAATGAGTACAAATCTTAATAAACACTTTTACAGACCAGTAACTCTGGTTCCGACCAGTGATTGACAACGTTTAACATTTACCTGACTATCCGCACGCATCCCAAGCACCTTTTCTGGTATGCTCATCCTGCCACTAACCCCCCTGAATGACATTATCCAAAGTGCTGCTTAGTGCGATTATTCAAGGTATTTTCTGCCACATGAAAAATAAGCTAAATGGATGGAATTTGCAGCCTTCACTGATGTAAACCTCTCTGTTTCAAAAAAAAGAAAGCTACTTACAGATTATTCCATTTGACACTAATGTGAACAGATAGTTATGAGCAGGGATGTGAATTTGAAACTGCTCACATTTAGCAGTTCAAAGCCATGTCAGAAAGGCAGATCTCTCAGTTTAAGTGCAGTAAACACACACACAGACACACTACTGGCTCACACTGACTCTAATGGTTCCTGACTTCTGCAGAGTTGGAAGTCGTGCACATGGAATGATATTGTCTCCCATTATAGATCAGATGAAATCTGGTTAGGATAAATTACCGTTGGATTTCAAAGGTACTAATACCCCTGCTGATTTTGCAATAAAAGGAAATAACAGTGCGGGGAACAGTTTGAGCACAGAAAATGTGGTTATAAGAAGATTTATTTGCAATAACTATGGAAATGTTGATGCAAATGTTGAGTAAAAGGGGAGTAAGAGAGTTCTGTTTCATGTTAAGTTTACTGTCTAAGTGTCGATGTAAAAAAAAGATTCTTCGTGTTTGCTTTAATTGCTTGACTTACCATAAGTGCATCCAAGCTGTGAAAATAAAATACTCTGAATTTTAGTTCTCCTCTAATATTCCATGTGCTTTATAACACGCCAGAGTTTCAAACTCTAATGAATTAGTAAACTTATGGAACCAGTCTGATGTTCAACTTTAACTATAAAACAGGACCCATCCTGTTCCTATTTGTGAGTTTCTTTGGTCTTTGAAGTTGGTTATCTCCTCCGCAGAGTATGCAGCTGTCATAGCCACTGTGCTTAAAATTAATCCATATATTAATAATGTCAGGGTTCTGCCTGTACAATGCAACATAAGAGGAGAGGAAAAGTTTTAATCCATGCATAAATGATTAAAGAGTTTTGTTACCCAAGGATTATCATTTCTGTCCCTTCGGCACGGGTACCTTTGATCCTTTCACACACTCACGCACGCACGCACAGACACACACAGTTATATTTTTGACCAGCAGTTATTCTCCTGTTGACACCCAAGCAGAGACATGGAGATCACTGCACATGCACAACCTGCTCTGTGTGACTTTAGAGTTTGTGTGTGTAAATGTGCCTTGGTGTCAGAGTGGTTGTACCTGACATGATCAAAGGTACTTGTGCAGCAGGGATAAAAATGATAATCCTTTAGTAACAAAAGTCCCTAATTATTTATGCATTGATTGATACTTCGCCTGAGCTGAAACAGAGCACACCAGGGGCAGGGAGAGGGAAAGAGAGAGGACGAAAGCAGGAGAGGGAGAAGGACGGCAGAGACAGACAATGAAAAGACAGATAAGAAGAGGGAAACCTTGGAGGTTAGCTAATAGGAACCAATGTAAACATATAAATATTCAAATGTATTACAGTATGCAAGGTACAACTCCCTGAGATGTGGAAGGAGCAGGACAGAGCTTGATGATATGCAACTGCTATTTACAGCAACTTGACTTTGATCCTTCTACTTGTGAAAAAAAGATGTTACTTCTTTAATTACAGGAGGAAAAACTCAGGAGAGAAATACATGTTTGAGTGATGAAAGAACAGCTAGTCATGACTTTTTCAAACAGTCAACTAAAAATGACCACAATGTCTGTATAATCCCTGTTTTTTCTCATTTTTTTTTTACAAGAAGTTGGTTAAATTTTGCAAATAGCCCCTTCATAATATGGTCTATGAGTGTTTTCCAGCTTGTCTGTTTATATCTAACAGGTTAATCACTTAAATAGACAAGCCAATGAAAGACTGAAATTCAGTGGTTAATCTCTTTCATCACAACATAAATCACGTTAAAGTTCCATTATCTTACATTTCAGAAAA
This sequence comes from Notolabrus celidotus, assembly GCF_009762535.1. Lineage (NCBI taxonomy): Eukaryota > Metazoa > Chordata > Actinopteri > Labriformes > Labridae > Notolabrus > Notolabrus celidotus. The sequence continues at coordinate 5,419,567 of NC_048288.1, read as the reverse complement.
GTCGTTAAATCCAAGTTTCAATGAGCAACTCTTACATGTGTCTTCTACTGTCTTCTACAGTGTTAACTGGTCTGCAGGCAATTACCGCTTATTTAGCGCTGTAGTTATCTTCTTTGATTTAGTTTGAACCACAGGTCCGTGGTGATTCCCACACTCTGATAGTTCTCTGCTGGAAGCTATGATGCGGTTGTCCATATCAGTGACTCTGAAACTCAGGCCTTAAGGCAGGGGTATGATGGGGGTTGGTGGATTGTATTTGGCACTCACTGTTATTGTATTTATATATTTAAGATAAGATAACATAGACTTCATTGTTTCCCCATTGGTGGAAAAAAAGAAGTTACAGCAGTTTTTTTAACAAGACAGAGAGTACTACAATATACTTACACATTTATTATATAATAATTGAAGGTAAAAGAAAATAAGAATAATATAAAGTAAAATGGAATAGAAGAATAGAATACATATATACACTTTCTACCTGTGCATAGTTTACTTATAGTTTCCACAGGGAAAATTGGACCAGGTTGCTAAACACACACAGTATGAACCATAATGATATGAAGTAAATGATGCAGTGAGCATAGCCTAAGAAAAAACAATAGTTACTGAGTTATTGCACAGCAATGATAAGAGATGTTGGAGTTTCTGCACATTTACATAGGGATTAGTTAGAATTTAGTGCTGCTGTTAAACAGTCTGGTTGAAAATGGGTCGAATGACCTGCGGTAGCACTCCTTCGATCCGCTGCGGTCGGGCTCCGTGCTCTCTCATCCGTCAACACCCACTGGTTGCGTTTTTGGAACACAGCACGAAGCAGGACCGCCAGACAGCTGAAGTCATGTGACCGAGGTTTCCCCTCATTAATTACTGAATCAAGGATGCCCCTCCTCCTCTCCTCATCCATGATGTCTTTCTGGTCCTCTGAAAACCTCTGACCTGTTGACTCCAGGCCTGGCTCCACTCATCATGACGGTTTGTTGTTGTAGTTAAGTGAAATACGATCTGGTGATAACACAGAGTGTTTTATTCTGAAAATTAACCGGATGTTTTCATTTTGTTTTGGTCACTGACTTCCTGTCCCACTCCATCTTCTCTGTTGAGATTGCTGCAGCATACTCCGGCATCCGGCAACAATAGAAGTCTTGCGTATCTGATCCAGGGGTTCTGGCATATGGGATCAGAGACGCAGCCAGAACGCAACGGAGCGGATCCAGTGGGCTAGAATAGAAACCTATCAGATCCGGTGCCGTGACGGATCAGAGACGGACCGGATACAGATCTGGTGGAATTTGGCCGTTAGTCTGCTGCTGAAAGAACTGCCCAGGGACCCCTCCGTCTCATGCAGGAGTGAGAGGGATTGTCCATTTATTTATATGTGTTTCTTGTGTGTACTGTATTAGACATATTATTATGGGGCAGCATTTTGTCCAAAATAAATCTCCCCTGGAAGAATAAACAAATCTTGACTCTTGAATCTTGCCCGCTGACATCAGTCTGATGAGCTGCGCCTGTATGCTTAGCTTGTAGTCCGTAGCTCAAGCTCCAAACACTTCTGTGATACTTTAATTCCCATCATCACACAGTTTTGATTTGGGAAGTAAGCCGTCGTGGAGTTTCAGACCTGCCAACTCCCCAGATTTGGGCAGGAGTCTCCCACTTTTTAACTAATTCTCCCGCTGTACACCCAATTTGTAATTTATCTATTGCCACATCCCTATTTCATGTTGATACCAATCAAATGAGTGCTGCTCAACTTCTATGGGGGAATGCATCATGCCTATTCAAGCAGGTGGGGCAGGTTTTTAGCAGGAGCCTCTCATGTCTAATCGTTTTTTTGAAGTCCAAGCAAGTCCTCTACTTGAGCCTTATATCCAAACCTCAAAAAAGCATCCACCCCTCTCCCTGTAGTTGGTTTCATCCAAAAGACGCTGCATGAGGTTGTTTCTGACAGCAGGCAAACACAGACAGACAGATACGCAGGAGACAGGTAGATGTGTCACCTGTTGCTGAAGTGTTTATTAGAGCATCACCCATTTTTTAAATACGTGTTTGGATGAATTTTATGAGTGAGACATAAATCTTTAAAACTGAGTTTTCAAAAGTGAAGTGGTGTCATTACTTCCCATCACAGAAACAGCAGGAAGATGGCTGTAGATGTAGGTGGCTTAATTCCAGTGTGCCAAAAGGTATAAAATAGTACTAATTCAAAACAAATATGTGTTTCTTTTCTCATCTTAATCAGATTACAATTATCAAATTAAACCTGACAGCGCTACAAATCACACATTATTTGTGGTTCTTCATCAGGACCCAGAGAGTCACAAACACATTTCCAAAGCTTCTAATAAATGACCCCGTGCTGGACAACAAATCATTTCTCCTGTTCAGTCTATAAATCTTTTGTTAAATAAATGACTTTGGTGTTCAGCTACTGCAACACCTCTTTCCTCTTTCCTCCGAGCAACAGCAGATTAAATTGCACTATTTCCCAACACTAAGAAAAACATTTTCAAGACATCATCTTGGTCTCTTGATAATTGCCTCCACAGTGAACAAGTTCTGTGTGCAAAAAGTGTTCAGCAGAGAGCAGGAAAGGGTAATTACGGGTCAAATTATGCCTTTTAATAATGCTCCAAATTAGCTCCACCAAGGGTTTCTGTTTTTATTGGCATTTTGATAATAGTATTTCACACTTTTTCTTTCTCCCACTGGCAGCCTGAATAGGCCTATAGCTGCCTCTGCTGAGGCCACTGTTCTGCTATTATCACGGCATTGTGTTCATCAGCAGCCTTTTCAATACTGATTGGCAGTGGGACAATGGAAAACTAAGGAATATATGAATGACTGCATGATTGAATTGAAACGAGTGCTTTAGTCTTCAAAGAACATTCTCCACTGAAGTGATTTTAGATCCAATGTTATGTAGAACACCACAACATATAATAATAACTCTATACAAGCTTAAAAGTCAACTAAATAAAGTTATGTGGTCAAAAGTGTCCTTTCACTTCCCTAGCAGCAGTGCCCTGTGACGTGGGTCATGCACCTGTAGAGCTGCCCTGTATTGCAGGTGCTAACAATAGACTCACAATCAACAAGCAGACAATATCAGTACAAGTCCAATGCTAATCTAACATCCCTGCAAATGATCTAAAATGTTCTGTTTCGACCTTTTGTGTGTGTAGGTGTGTTCTGTGAATGTTTAAGGCTGCAGCTCATTTGCCGTTGGCATGCCTTGTTGAAATGAAAAACATTATTCTGCAGTCAATATCTAATTTTCCTGTTTTACCAGGTAGAACAAAGAAGAGAAAGTACTCTGCCAGCCTTTCTCTCAGATTACCTGTTCTATAGGAAACTGCATTTCTGTCTTTGTCTCTTTCTTTCTGTCTTTCTCTTAATCTTTCTCCCCTTTTCTTTCACTCTTCCCCCTTTTCTCAGAAAACACAAGCCCACTTTTTATTCATTTTCTGACTGACAAAATCCCTCTCTCTGTGGCCGTACTGCATGCAGCTGGGAGCTAACAATAAATCCATTTGGTTTCTAATTGATTAGTTGTCCAACTCTAACTAATCTTATAGTGCACTTACACTCTGCTCAGGCTTAAGCTAGTCACTGTGGCCTGGGGTTTAAAGCATACATATTAATGGTCGGTTAGCACAGACAGAGTCGCTCACTATACATGCTCAGAAACATTTCTAAAGCATGGTGTCACAGTTTGTCTCTCTTAAAGTTTTGGTATTTTCTGGACCAAAATAAAATATAAAACTAAAAAGAAACAACACACAGAGTAGCCACATTTCAACTCATCTCTTTGCACACTAGTGTGTACATTTACAACAGTGTGTTTAGAAGTGTGAGAGATGTGTGTGGAAGAGGCATCCTCTAATAAATTATACAGAGTGAAAGAAAATATGTATTGAGGTGGAATGGATCACTGAGGCGAGACATTAGTATTTCTGCCCTACTTTCCCTCCAGCTTGTTAAAAGCAATTGTCTAGACGATCTGTCACCCAGCCTGTTACGGCTCCCCATGAGAGGCTTGAGAAACACAAACACACAAACACACACATACACACACACACACACACCAGTGACCACCAAGCCTCAACCAAACATTGCTAGTTAGTCTGACATGATTAGCATGCTAGCATGCTTTGCTGCTTTTAAGATAAAGTAAATGTTGTTGTTGCTTTGTGAGTACAGCTGGCATGGCAGCATTTTAGCTAGTTTAATGGATGTTAGCTGGTTGGAATTGGTGATATAGTGGAGTGAATATGACAATCTCCAAATTGTTGTGTGACTGTGTGGGTACAAGAAGGTTTTTTTTACAGGCAGATGCACTATCAAGTGAGGGCACATCTCCACTAACAGCTTTTCTTGCACCAACAATGCCTATTTATTATTTCACAACCAGTGCAGCTCAGCATTTCAGGGCTGAGCATCCTACAAGCATAAACGCCCTCAGCTTCAGCTGTTTGTTGAAACTGCAGTTGACTCAGTTGATAATGGCTCAACTTTAGAACACCGCCAGGCTCAATTTAGAGGTATAATTTACAGGTAAATATCAGGACATGGTCCCTGTATCTTGTTTTTGGCATCTTCTTTGAAAAATGTCCTCAAAGGAAAGTAGCATACAGAGATATATAGCAACAGTTAGGTGAGAAGTGTTCTCAACTTTAGTTTGTAGCTTTTGCTGACAGCACAAAAACATGCAGTTAGTGGACACAGGCCCTGAATAAGGAGCAATTATGCAAACTGTAACATTGGTTAGAGGGCCCAAAAGTAGATGGTGGAGCCTGATCTGTTCCACATTCATTACAAAAAATGCAATAACATAAGGCTTATGGTAAGTGATATGGTCTAATGGAAGCAAAATTAGAAAGATTAAATTGGATTAGATATACTTTATGATCCCCCATTGGGGGAAATTATTTTGTTCCAGCAGCTTACAACACAGGACAGGAGAATAAAAAAGTGTACTTACATAGTTAAAAATAGAATAAGAAGAAAAGAAGAAGAAGAAGGGTAAAATAAAAATTACAGATATTAACACTATGTACACTTCTACCTTATAATTTGAAAGTAAGGTAAGTTATTTCACAGATAAAATTGCACCAGGTTTTTATGAACACACACAGTATGAAAAACATACGCTGCAAATATGTTTACCATCAGTTTGTGGGTGTGAAACATTAATAATGACCCAGGAAGACAGAAACATAGTTCAAGGTCACAAAGTAGCTGCCATGTAGTGAAATGAAAAAGTCAGAAACCAGACATGATCCATGAAAGATAGGCACAAGAAGAAAACGGCTGACAATTGGTACAAAAACCAAACATGCATCCAAACAGTGGGAAGAGGACTTGATACACAAGGAAGGTGAGGTCAATCAGTCACAGGTGAGGAAAAACAGGTACATTATGCAACAAGTGTGAGATTCACTGCTACATAGTAGGGAGAACTAAAACAGATAGCTTCAAGTTAGCTTCATATAAAATAGGACAGAGTGTGTGTGAAATCATTATAGCAAGAAATAAAACATAGCGACTGAATAAAACATGTACACAGTCTCAGTGATGTCACCCACAAAGATGATGGTCGCCATATTGGAAATGCTGACTCGGACTAACATCAGCTGATCTAGAAACCGCCAAAGAGGTCGGAGTTGAGTTTATAACCTTCTGCTGCTGCCTTTTAAGCAGCCTGAACATGCTTCCCTGTCAGTCAGATCAGCAGTGACCCCTAATATGTCTAATCACAGATAACTCTCAGCCATAATATAATCACAACAGATGTGTTATAAAATAAGTTGCATCCTGTACAGTTGCTGCAGACGAAGAAATGTTTTTTTTAGACCAGGCTGTAAACATGTGTAAAATCCCTGTGAGGAGATTGTTTGACTGAATTCTAAGTGGCTAGTGAAGACCATCACAACTAGATTCGCAGTTCCTTTAGGGGGGTTTTCGACTGAAGGAACTTTACCCCGTAACTAGGGACTTTACCCCTGAACTACGTTTGTTTCGACCAGCGGAAGTAGGGTCTAAATTTAGTTCAGGGGTAGATAATTTTATTAATTAACCTTTATTTAACCAGATAAAAACCCATTGAGATCAGGATCTCTTTCACAAGGGTGACCTGGCCAAGAGGCCAGTAGCACATGTCATAAAAACAGTTACACGAAAATGACAGTACAAGTAAAAACATACAATTTATAGTCTATATAATCTCCCCCATAAAAAGCCCCTGCTAGGGGGGTAGTACTTTCAAAAAGCCACAGGCCTTTTGGGGGGCAGTGCGTGCAATGCTGAAGGTGTCTGATTGGTAGATTAACAGCAGTGTGTTTATTCCGCCCGCCGTCCACAATAACATCACACACATCTGTGTTCACGTGATTTCTCTTTCTTTCATTAGTTTTTATTTGTTCTATCTTTTTTGTATGTGTGTGTACTTTTCAAAAGAAGAAGCTGTGATTCACCTGATTTAGCAGTTTGTAACAGTAGTCTTCTCTCAGCCCACCGTGAATGAGTCTCTCCTGGTGTTACGGTTTTAAAAGTGACCCTGTAAACTGGAGACCTTCAGCTGAACGTGTCAGTGTTTGTGGAGTTTACACAGCTGTTGAAACAAACAGGGAGTTTTAAGATTCAATATCCTCATCAGATATTTAATGTTCGTCTGAAGACGTTTATGAGGGATGCATCCGGCTCAAAGTCGGCAGTAAACAGGGTCGCCGTTTAAACCAAAACACCGGCGATCTCTGCCTTTTGAGTTCAAAAGGATTTTAAAGCTGTGTTGAAACGTCTTTGCTACTCGCGCTTATCTCCTCTCATGTGTTGATTCAGTGAATCCATCTGTGATGAGATATAGCACCATCTAAAACAGCGCCAGCTGAGTCTCTTCATGCTAACAGGCTAACTGTTACCTGCTGGTCACTCTTCTTCTGTGGTGTCACCTGTGATGAATGGCATTCGTCTTTGTTTTTCTGCCCTCTACTGGTCTGGTGGTGTAGTTTACATTTACTTTTTATTTCCTCCATATGTCACTGGCCTGATTTGCACAATCCACCCGGGGCTTTGGCCCCGTGGTCGAAATGCAGACAACAATGGGGTCACAGAACCTTTTAGTTCAGGGTAAAGTAGTTGGCTGAAAGACTCCAGAACTCTTGGTCAAAATGCACCTTTACTGTCATTTTTGATGCTGTGATAGGGCAAGACCTGATGAATGATGGAATACTGAAAAAAGTATTTTTAAATAATACATTTGATTGTTAAGAAGAGGACAAAATCAGCAAAGAAATAAGAGGCATCACTTTCTCAAATGAGCCTTGCATTTGTCACAAACAAAGATCCCTACCAGAGCTTTAAGTCTTCTGTGAAAATGAGCTCCTTCACATGGAGCTAAATGGGGATTCCTTTAAGAGGACCCTTGGAGACTGCAGTTTTGTTGCACTTGATCACCAGAGTATGCCACTCAGACAAAACATCACACATGCTCATTTGTGGCTGTTGGTAAGAACTAATTGCACAATTGATGGTGTAGAAAGTGATCTGGTCAAGCTATGAAGTTGATAATACCTTTGTCAGCCATGACAGTTTATCCTGAGATGATATAGCATAGATATTAAAGTGGGTCATGCCCCTGAGAATCTGCTCTTTGCTCAGGTGGGAGGAGGATTTATAGGCAGCTTATAGGTAAGTTAGGTCAGGTCAGAGGAATGGTGCCGCCTGTCATGGGCCAAGGTAAATTTATGATGGCATGCTTGATACTTACAGCTTGGTAAGGGTCTCGCAATGTCAGAACATAAATACTGAGAATTCCCTCGGATTGCTCAACCAACATATGGCAGGGCTAACAGAACTGCTCAGTATTCACAGCACAAATGACTGAAGGTAAAGCGTTGTGTAAGAAAGGAGACATAAAGACAAGGACAAAAAAAGAGGATAAAACATATGCATGCGTTTTGTTGAGTGTGTAAATGTGTGTATGCATCTGTTTAGGTTGTTCTCATACTGTATGCAGCAGGTGTATGCAGTGGTCATAATCCAAACACCATAAAGTATAGTCAAACAGGTATTGATGTTCTTCCCTCCGCCAGACAGAAATATGGAATTTCTTTTAAACTGAGAGCTCCCAAAGACTTTCTCTGTCTTCCCTCAGCTTTTAAAGACAGATTCACGGCAGGAATAAAGCCTCTTACAGAGTCCCCTCTAGCCATCAACTGCTCTGACAGGATCAGATTTAACACCACACTTGATTTTCTCAGCCCTCCAAGAAAGGTAAGAAATGACTGTCAAGCATTTCTCTGCCACCTCTTTGTCTCGCTGGAGATCAAAAGCGAACTAGACAGATACTGTGTAGTTAAGGGACGTATAAAGGGCTCAGTGCTGGTAGCTACTGCTGTTCTTGAGAACTGTGCGGAGAGAGAACAGGGAGTATGGTTTTGTGTAGCTCTGTCCTGCCACTTAAGCTTGTGTTCAGCTACTGATGTGATGATCAAAAGAAGGTGGGCTTTGTTAACACCCCGAGGAGCTTGGCTAGGTTTATTATTTGAACTTGTCCGGGGAATTAGAGTATTTTTTCTCCTGATTATTTGCTGTCAACACCAGGCAGTAACAGATCTTGAGCACCTTGCTCAGAGTGGGTGACAGGGTGGCCGGCGGCCGACAAGGGCAGACGATCTGCAGCACCCCGAATGACCTTCAAACCCCGGTGGCCGAGAAGTGCAATACATATTTACAAAGGATGAAACACAAATGAACTATTTGGAAAACATTTTTACATTTCATAAAACATAATTACATTAGCAGAACACTTTAACCCAGGCCAAAATCAGAAACACTTTTACAAGCAGTGAGACAATTTTACAAGCGACAGAACATTTTTACAATTACAAACGGCAGCTTCTACCGGAAAAGGAATGTACCAAATACTGACAGTGACCCGGAAGTGAGCACTCTGTTTAGGTGGAACGAAACAGACTGTACTGCCATCACAGGTCATTCTGATGTGTCCTTTTAAAGTAAAAGCCAAACGAAATTAGAAAAAAATAGAGATAATTCTGGATATTCTCAATCAGAGATGAGGAACAAAGAATTACAGTTTCCACTGAGTCTCTTTAGTTCGGACTAATAGGAGAACAATTTCACTGGAAACTGGGATTTTGTTAATTATCTCTGATTTAAAATATACAGAATTATCACTCTTTTTCAAATTTGAAATGGCCTATTTTTTTATATGTACACATCAGATCAAGCTGTGATTGGCTCGATTGCATTATGAGGTTGTCCACTGTTAGTCTGAACTGTAATGAGTCAGTGGAAACTAAGATTTGTTCATCATCTCTGATTGAAATCACTATTTTTTCAAATTTCCTTTGGCTTTTATTTTGAAAGGACACATCAGAATGACCTATGACTGGCAGGACAGAACGTCTCTCCGCAAAAACAAACCGCTCACTCGATCACTGTCACGTTGGGGTAAAGACCATCGGATGACCCAAGCAGATTTAAAATAAAAAGGTTATAGTCAACAAAAGAACAGAAGGAACAAACAAAACTTACTTAAATGTCCAAAAACTAGATCCAAAAGGAAATGCTAGGACATCATACCCATGACAATCACTTGCAGATCACTTCCTGTATTTGGTGCGTTTCTTTTCCGTCAGAATCTGCAGTTTGTCATTTTGTTACAGGATTGGTAAAAATGTTCTGTCTCTTGTCAAAGTGTTTCTGATTTTGTAAATTTGTTTTCTTAAATATAAATTGTGTTAGCCTTGGTAAAAGTATTTTGCTGATTTAATTTAGTTTTATAAAATGTAAGTGTTTCATCCTTTGTAAATTTTGATTTGCATTTCCCAGCCACTGTATTAAACAGTGGAAACACACTACAAATGAAAAAATATGTTGCAAAATGCTGGACTGCATTAACATTTATGAGCTCCAGATACACAAATGATGCAAAATAAACCCTCAGGCAAAATCAGAAAAGAGCTGCATGAAGTTAATTAGTTAGGTGCATTTCCGATCAGTCTCCGATTCGCTGCGGTCCGGCTCTGTGCTCTCTTGTCAGTCAACACCCATCGGTTGTTTTTTCAGAATGCAGCACGAAGCAGGACCGCCGGACAGCTGGAGTCATGTGACCCGGGTTCTCCGGCAGTAATCACTGAATCAAGGATTCTCCTCCTCCTCTCCTCATCCATGTTGTCTTTCTGGTCCTCTGAAAACCTCTGACCTGTTGACTCCAGGCCTGGCTCCACTCATCATGACGGTTTGTTGTTGTAGTTAAATACGATCTGGTGATAACACAGAGTGTTTTATTCTGAAAATTAACCTGATGTTTTCATTTTGTTTTGGTGCCTGACTTCCTGTCCCGCTCCATCTGCTCTGTTGAGGTTGATGCGTCGTGCTCCAGCATCCCGCAAAAATATAAGTCTTGTGTATCTGATCTGGAGGACTCTGACCTGCCGGATCAGAGACACAGCCAGAACACAACGGAGTGGAAGTTAACACACTGACTAGAGTAGGAACAGACTGGACACGGATCAGGTGGAATTTGGCCGTGAGTCTTCAGAGCTCAAGTCAAGTGACAGATCCAAAAACAAGGACTTGTTTTTTCCCGCTTTTTTATATTTTGCACAAAGCAAAATGCACAAATGCCTAGTATGTAAGATGTCTTCTCATTATTTTCATCAGTATAATACTGATTATTTTAGATTTCAGAGAAAACAAGGATAAAAATGTCAATTATGCTCCATACTGCAAAGACCTCAGAGTCTAATTTTCCCACTCTGGTGCCTAAGCCAGAGAAATTCTCCGTCAATCATTGTATCATGTAGCCTGCTTAGCTGACGCCAGATCTGGATAACAACCTCTCACCCATACGCCCAAAAAGCGAGCAAGGTCAAGCTAATGAGTGCTCTTTTAAGCCCAAGGAGATGGATGGAGATGGGGGGTGTTGGCAGTTGCTGATTATTGAGCTTCTTTGATGAAAAGAGCCTCTGGAAAGTAGCGCTGAGTGAATCAGGGAACGCTGGGATAAAAAATGAAGATGGAAAAAGCAGGGAAGGACTGTCAATGATATTAAAGTCCTCTTCTGGTCCACTGATGAAAGACTAATCATGATAAATGCCTCTTAAGTCTTGTTCAGCAGACACACACGCACGTTCACGTACACACACGCTCTCACAGACATACCAAACCATTTTTCTCACCAATACTTCGACTATCCCAGAGTCAAACCAACTCAAGCTTTAAATATTAAAATAGGCTGCAGAAGAGAGATGGAAAGGGAAAACAAGTTTTGAAAGATGGCACTGCCGGGTGTTCTTATTCCACCCTTATAGGAATAAATCATCCATAATACTGCAAATGACTGCGCACATCACTGATAGGACCATGTGAATGTAATGAAAAACATGCATCAAACAGAGGTGAATGCCAACACATACATCTCTATGTTCTCTTCTGCAGGATGTTGTTTATGCTGCTGTTTTTCTCCTTCAACTTCATATCATGGGAGAGCACGATTGAATATGAAAGCAAATGCAAATGACTTTTGGCATATGTTGACATTTGCAGAGATTAAACATTGTCTATTTTTATTCTGGAAGACTGAGTGTAGAGCTCAAAGTGCTGTCAGTCTGCACAAGGGCACACGTGTTTTTATGAGGATTCTCCACAGCATGTTTGGTAAGGAGGAATGCATGATGGGGATTTCTTTGCACTTATACCAGTAAATGGTCACAACCTGCTCCTGATAGCTGATACAGATAAGATAACAGATACATTTTAAGGGATAATTGTTTTTTTTAAATGTGTAAACACAAAGAATAGCTCTCACTCTTTAATTGTCTTTTATTTTTTCATTGCAAGCCGAAGCACTCCTGGCTATGCAGTAATGTCTTTTACGTGTTTAAGTCTTCATCCAGCCACTTAGCCATCAAACTGTACTGGAAAACATACTCAATACACCGGCTTTAATATGTCCATGGTGAAACTTCTGTCCTGGACGTTGTTGTGGATCAGACTGTGAATGTGTGTAGAGATCACATCACACAGCGTGGATAGGGATATGTCTGCAAAGTAATGGAGACTCGAGATACCATTCCAAATACACCACCAGTATATTACCTAATGAAGTATAAGGCAACTTTTGGTCATTTCAAAGGACAGTTGTAGTCAAGTCTTTGTTGACACCTATATTTCCGGGGTCCTGGGCTGAAAAGTTTGGGAACTGTTGGTTTATACAACAAGGTTCTTCATCAAGTGCTGTAAATTCAGTGATTTTGTTATGAACTGCCTGAGCTTTGGGTTGTCTCTGGTAGACGTTTTTCAAATGCTTGTTGTATTGGCATGATGTCACTTGCCTTTTTTATATTTGTGCTAATACTAGCTGAAGCTACTACTGCCTTCAATTTCTTCAAATCATTGTCATTTCAGTGACGACATATCAGGTAACTCAAAAGATTTGTTGTGTCAAAACTTCCCACTTTTGGAATACTTGGGAGACTCACTTTGTGAATTGCAATTGTGTTATCTTCCTCTGAAACAGGGAAAAAACATCCACACAGGTGACGCCTTTCATTAGCTTCACTAGCAAGGACCACGCCACACAAGGATATAAGTTGAACATTTAATGAATTAGTTGTGCGTGGTGTGCCCAGCAGAAGGAGACTCAGGATGGGGTTTCTGTCTCAGCGTTATCCTGCCGGAGCTGATCTTGACCCAGGTTGTACCTGGAAGTAGACAGGGCATAGAAGGAGCGAGCACGAGTTGAGTAGGAGAGGACAAGGAAATAGGTTAAGTGCAGTAGAGTAAGGTGAGGGAGGGTGGGTTGAAGAATCACGGACAAGCAGTTGGAGTAGGCTGGCTACGTTTAAGAAGGCTTGTCAGGTGATTGAGGGTGTGGTTTAGGCGTGGTCCTGCTCCCGAATCTAAGTTAACACCTTAACTTCATTTGTTGCAGCAGGGCTCGTTCTTCTTCTCTGTAAGTGATGGTAGATCCCGTACTGCCCCCTACTGTGTGTAGCATGGAGGCTTGATCGTAAATGAAAGCATTTTTATTATTGGAATAACAGGTAATGATTATAATACTTTTATAATATTAATAATACTTTTCTGTGGCACTTTTCAATACAAGTAACATTGTAACATTCATAGACGTTGTTATGTAATCACTGTTTTGAAACTCTTTGTTTTATTTACTTTTGGTGCCACGTGTTTGTGACAGTATTGTTTATTTTCATTATTTTGTTGTTAAATGCTACTCGTCACTTATTTTGCATTTTCATTTTTGATTTTTATAATTAGCTGCTATTGCATTTTTGTTTTATGGAGGATCTGCCGTGGATCTGTCTTTAAAAGCTGAAGGAAGACAGAGAAAGTCTTTGGGAGCTCTCAGTTTAAAAGAAATTCCATATTTCTGTCTGGCGGAGGGAAGAACATCAATACCTGTTTGACTATACTTTATGGTGTTTGGATTACTGTGTGATTTTAAATAATTGTTTTTATTACTTTTGTTTTGTTGTGTGGACCCCAGGAAGACTAGCAACCACACAGTGGAAGCTAATGGGGATCCCAATAAAGTCTGAAGAATAAAGCAACACAGAGAGGTAAAACGTTAAAAATTAGAATACAATTAGGGACTGATTCTGCAAGTCTGATCTCCTCTAATATAATTAGATTGTTCTAATATATAGAACAATATACTGTATATCCAGCATCCCTAATTGTGATATGACATGTTGCTTTAAGCACAGGAGTAAAAAATAAAATAAAAGTAAATCAATCAAAACATGAAACTGACAGAATCACTTTAATGTGCTAAATCTGAACATATACAACATTTGGAGAATTCAATTTTGGGGTCAAAATGCAAAAAATCGATGCAAACCTAAAGTTATCTGTTTCTTTTTTATGCACAAAGACACACAGAGAAACTACTCTATATGCATGCACACGCAGACACTGGCAGCATGCACAGGGAAACGCTCACTCCCTCATGCACCGCTGCCTTTTTATTTAGCCTGTTGAGTGAGTTGGATTCCCTCCCCATCTCTCTTGTCTCAGCTGTAGTTAATGACTTCTGCCTAATGTCTCCATAAGCTCTATTGAGAGGAATGAATGCCAGGTAAGACACTGCAGGCCGCATCACGTCCCTACCTCTCTGCTCGACTCCTCGCTCTGCCTCCAGTAATTATCACAACACAGAGACCAAACCCAGCACCAGAGTGTGTGCAGGGCATCAGCTCAGAGGGTTGTTTGTATGAGCGAGCGTGATTATTCAAATTCGTCTCATGTGTGTGAGCGTGTACAGTATTTGTGTATATGACTGAGCTGTTCTCGATTCAGCGCTTTGATAAAGAGAAGAAAAACAATCGCCAGGAGGTAAGGATTAAAATCCGACACATTACTGAAAGGGGTCATTTTAACTCTGCATCCTGAGTACGACTCTGGCGAGTCGAGAACATTAATATGTGCTGTCAAATGAATTGATTTTAGAATTTTTACACATTATGCTGCTATTAAGCTCCCAGGGCTTCACTGATTTTCCTGTTTAGCACAAAAACTACATTAAAATAACGGCTGATTTGTGTCATGCATATATTGTTTTTCTCCCCACATTTTCTCTCTCAATTATTTATGGCTTTTTATGGCCTCTGAGAATTGTGATAAATGGCCCAATTCTGAATGAGTAAGAGAGTCAAACAATACAAAACTACAGGCTGTCAATTTGACTGATGGCACAGCAGACAAGGTATTATCAGCATGGGGCCGCTGTTAAGCTGCTGGAGCTCCCACACAGCAGGATGACAGTTGGCCATCGGGTGCTGTTGGTCCATTGTCAGAGTAAGCAAGTTTTTGCAGCATGTCTGGCACTTTTTTAGTGTGCAAGAGTTAGATCCTATTTTACTCCACATATACCAGTTATACATGTTGAACAGACATCATGCAAAGTCAAGGAGAGATACTGCCAAGTTAGGCAAGTTATATCACATTAGAAGCTTTAATCCTTCTCTTATTTCTTGTGCTTCTTTTTATTCATTTTTAGCACCAAAAATAAGAATCAGTAAAAAGCCATGCAGTGGTAGTTTTAACTTTGTAACATGCATGCTCCATTTATTTATAGTGTATAGTCCAGAACTGTTTCATTCACTACAGGGTCTATTTTCTTCTCTTTTTCTTTTTTACTGCAAAGACAATCGCTATCATTGCTCCCTCTATCTCTTATTCTCCTCTATCCCTCTTTCCAGACCCACCTCGGTCTCAGCAGATGTGTGCCTAACATGAGTCTGGTTCTGCTCGAGGTTTCTGCCTGTTAAAGGGAAGTCTTTCCTCGCTGCTGTAACTAGCTAAATACAGGGAGGTGCAATGATCATGTGGATTAAGGTGGGGTAAGACTGAGTCTTATCCTGTCTTGGTGTTGGGTCTCTGTTCATAATTTGACATAGATTGGTGTAGGCCTGCTCTGTTTGTAAAAGCGTCTTGAGATAACGTTTGTTGTGATTTGGTGCTATACAAATAAAGATTGATTGATTGGTTGATCGACTTGCCAAAGAGGTTGAAATAAAAGCCTCTAATTTTCCCTCTTAACCAATCAAGACCATCAGCAAAACAGTGACTTTTATCACACTGTACCGTGTTAACACCAATAAGTAGGTAGGTGAAGGACTAAATCTTTCCAGCCAAATTCCACCAGACCCGTGTCCGGTCTGTCTCTGATCCATCACAGCACTGGATCTGATAGGTTTCCATTCTAGTCAGTGTATTAACTCCCACTGGATCCGCTCCGTTGCATTCAGGCAGCACGTCGGAGCCTTCCGGATTAGATATGCATGACACATCAACCTCAACAGAGCAGATGGAGCGGGACAGGAAGTCAGGCACCAAAACCAAATGAAAACATCCAGTTAATTTTCAGAATAAAACACCCTGTGTTATCACCAGATCGTATTTCACTTAACTACAACAACAAACCGTCATGATGAGCGGAGCCAGGCCTGGAGTCAACAGATCAGAGGTTTTCAGAGGACCAGAAAGACAACATGGATGAGGAGAGGAGGAGGAGAATCCTTGATTCAGTAATTACCACCGGAGAACCCGGGTCACATGACTCCAGCTGTCCGGTGGTCCTGCTCCGTGCTGCGTTCTGAGAAGGTCTGGGTGTCACACCGGATCAGGGAAGGACCGGACACGGATCAGGTGGAAGTCCTGGGTTACAGTACGGAGCTATCACAGATCATTTTCAGTTTTAGTATTTCTGCAGCAAGTATTCGCAGTGAGTTTGTTCAAAGCCCCTCAAGCCAAATTAGGTGATCATTCAACGATCATTTTAAAGCAATTTTCAAGTGATTAGTGTTCCCAACTTAATAAGTTATGCACACAAGATAATTATAACGAGGGAAAAGTTATTAATTTTGGACATAAGACAGTCCTCTTGTCTGCACAAGTAAATTATCATCATTAAGTGATTGACCTGTGCAAACCATAGACATGGACAGAGTTGCTCCGCCTTTTCCTGTTGTACAGTTCCAAGCCAAAAAAACCTCGCTCCAGGGCGCAGCCATTGTGCAGCCAGAGTCTGCGAAGCCACAGAATTTCTGTTGAATCTAAGGAAACCCGTCAGTAAAACCCCGTTCTTTTAAACTCTAATAACTAACGAAAAAGAAACTTTTCAGGAAAAAGAGGCCTTGAACACAAAACAGTCAAATAATAACTACATATCACCACAACATACAGATGTGAGAAACATTCATACCACGTGTATTTATTTTTTAAAGTTTGACTGCTTCCCCAATTCACATGAATGGTGGAGAGGGAGTTTTTGACCTATACTGCAGCCAGCCACCAGGGGGCAGACACTTTGGTGGAAGCTTTACTTCCAACCGAGCGAGATGCACCCGCTGGTGCAAACGCAGCAGTGCACAATGATTCCACCTTCTGTTAATTGCATCATTGTCATTAAATGTCATCATTTGCTGATAATGTGTCTTTTTTATTGTGTGTAAACTGTTTATATTGTAATTTTAAGAGTGTGCCATTGGGACCGCTATTTTTGTGTGACATGACTGCCCTCTGCTGGTCCAAGTTCATGGGTGCACCCCATGTAATACTTTTGTAATTAGCTCAATGATTTATCCTGATACGCTGAATTCAGTTCACTTCTCTGCACGAAAGTATTTTGTATCCATGTGGTATGTCTGAGAGAACCTTTGAATTTACTATCAAACACTTCAGTGATTGTAAGGATTTGCTTTAGAGTCACTGCTGCTCACCGCATGACACTCTACAAGCTAGTTCATAAATCCAGCTTTAATCTCTCTTAATCTCTTCTGTGTTCAAGTATTTTTTTCAGCTTATTGAAACCACAAAGTATGCAGTGACAGAACTAATAAACTTCTTTTATTATCAATATAAATTATGTTTAGGGGCCAAAAGTGAAGGTTCATGCTTGGATCCTCACAAAGGGCCGGAGACAGCACTAGTTTGCACAGTTTGCACTAGTTAATAACATGCAAACTGTAAACATTTCTTGCTCCCATAAGACAATAACTCCTGCACACAAGATAAATAATCTGCACAAGTTATTGAAACAGCTCTGTCCACAGGGGGCGCTACACTCAACACACAATGACATATTTTCTAATGAGCCTCAAAGGAAAGTTAATCATTTGGTGAAATTCACACTTTGCTGTTTTGCCTTGATTGATACTTCTCATATGTCTGTGTGCTCAATATAGAACTCTCACCAGCAGCTAGCCAACTTAACATAGCACAAAGACCAACAGCAGGGGAAAACAACCCGCATGGCTCTGACCAAAGGTAATAAAATGAGACCACCAGCACTTTGAACGCTTACTAATCAGGACATTTGGACTAGAAATTTCCTCTCAGCAAAAAGCCAAACGAGCATGTTTTCTTCTAACTGCTGCAAGCAGCTGGCTGAAGCAGTATTTGTGATGTGTTAAAGAACAACTTTATCAGGATGTAAATGGGGTGTAAGGGCCCTTGGAAAAGCAGAGCTCTGAGGTTGATGCTGTAATGTATGCAGGGGACGTGCTCTCAGACAGAATTGGTCTTGTTTTCCTCTGTGTACTGATGTTTGCCTGTTTGCATGTGACAGAGAGAAAGCGAGATTTGTATCAAATCATATTTAACCTCTCCATTCATTCATCCATCCATCCGCCCGCTGATCCACGGAAACACAGCAAGAACACAAGAGTGAGTGAGTGCTGGTTATTCCCGCATGATTTACCACTCATATTAAAACAGGAATATATTATACCTCAAATTCAATTTGAGGGGAGGGCGGTGTCAGCATTTTGCCTGTCATCTGCAGCGATGGGATAGATGTGCACGTCTGCCCCGATTTAACTCGGTCGTATTCTTCTGTGACATGAACAGGAACACAGGAGCACACACACAGGGAATTAATAAATGCTGCCTTTTGGGGTTCTTAACCTAACACTGGTTAACATTTGGGAATTAACTAACCTGCAGCTGTTATTGTGGAGTGAAACAAGTGCAGCCTAAATATCTCTTATCTGACAGTCCCAACATGACTCATTTCCCCTCACCCGGCTGCCTTCACTTTCCTTCAAGTCACTTTTAAATATTGGTGCTTGCCTAGATTTAAATGACACAATATCGTGTCCATAAATATGCATAATTTACACACACTACATCATGCTGACAACATGCACCCTGCATGAAATAAAGACCTACATAATCTTTGCATATGAGGCAGCGGTGAGATAATAAAACATGCTGTGGCTGATAGGACAGCCCCTCTGAATCCTCCTCAGTGTGCATGTGAATCAGCCTGCCAGTCAGACTGCCACTTACACATTCACAGACGTCATCCAGAGAGAGGTGGTGGAGCATGGTGTGTGTTTTTCTATGTGCTGGGTGAGGGGAGGGCGGCAACATAAACTCACTGCGTTCACTTTCTATCTGACTGTTTCCTCGACCACTTCAGCTCAGGCAGACGGCTGTCCACCAAGGAGTCTGCTTCTGCTTGAAGTTTCTGCACGTGTTAAAGTTTTACTTTGAAGAATTTTGTTTCCAATCCAATCCACTTTATTTATTGAGAACATTAAAAAAACAATCAAGTTTAGCAAAGTGCTGCACAGTGAGGTAAAATAAGTTAAAACACACAGAACATGAAACGCTGTAAGAAAATAAAAAAAGATAAATAATCGTAATAAAAACACAAAAAACAGTAAAAAAAATAGTTAAAAAAACATAAACAAGTAAAATAAAAAATAAATAAAGCAAAAACACTTTAAGAGCAAATAAAAATCCAATAAAAGAACAGAAGAAAGTTGTTAATGTTTGCGACAATTCAACATGGGGGGGGGGGGGGCACTGCCAGGAAAGCACGGCCGCCCCTGGTCTTCAGCCTGGTCTTGGTGACCACAAGAAGTTGCTGACCAGTAGACCTCAAAGACCTCAAAGACCTAGCGGGAGTGTTGCTTTGCAGGAGGTCGGGAAATATACTGTGGAGCTACTCCAGTTAATAAAACTCAAGGTATAATAACTTTATTTAGCATCTTTTAAAAACCATGGTTGACAAAGTGCTTGACAAACATTAGAACAAAGCATTAGAACACAACAGCAAAAAGAGCTTGAACAACAATTAAGATCAAACATCAAAAACCCAAACAAAAAAAGAACCCAAACATCGATTTAACCTGTCATCACAAGAACTAGACACAAAAAGAAGAAGAACTGAGGCAACACAAGAACCAGAAAATATTACCCCTTTTTGTCCGAGGCAGTTTCAGGGCCGGTTCGGAGTCAGTGCTCAATTGAGAACTGTCTCCACTGCAAATGAACTGGCTCCCGGCCAGGAAAACTGGTTGCAGAGCGGCTCCAACTCTTTGCTGGTCTAGAACCGCTTACATCAGGGGCGAGGGGCGGGTTGCCGTGATCTAAAACACAAACCAAACGTGTTTCTGCCATTGTCCTGCAACAAAAAATAAAAAAGACTAATGGATTCTGTACTCCATGTTCTATTATTAACAAAAACCCAACATCAAGACAGGATAAGATCCAGTCCCATCTTACAGACAGGACTCAGTTACCCCTTTTCGACCAAGGCAGTTTCAGGGCCGGTTCAGAGCCGGTGCTCAATTGAGAACCAGTTTCTCATGTTTCGACTGCGAGTGAACCAGTTCCCAGCCGGGAAAACCAGTTCCAGAGCGGCTCCAACTCTTTGCTGGTCTAGCTGGCCAGCCATTGTCCTGCAGCGAAAAAATTAAAATAATAATTCCAAGGTAAAGCAGTGGTCATCCGAGGAGACAAGCTGCCGTTGTCTGCCATCGTTGTTGTTGTGAGGGAAAGTTCACACTAGATCTGCTGGGAAAAGTGGTCAGTTAAATCTGACGTCATGACATGCCTCTTCCACGGGCTCGAGCGGCGGGAAAAAAAAGAGCGAGCACCAGCCCGGAAATACAACCCGATTTGCATTGGTCGGAAAGAGATATATGAGACCAAAAGGACCAAGAAAGTGAGACGATTACAGAAATGAAAGGAACAATACAGAGGGTTAACGCAATAAGAGATATAATCAACAATATAGATAAAGCATTTCAAGATAAAAGTGATGAAATACATTTATAAAGAATAAATGAGAGCTAAGAAACTAAAAGACAATAATAAAAGGTAAAGAGGAGGAGGGTTTGATACAATTCAGGATTCTGGGTTCCAATTGTTCGCTTTTTCTTTTTTTGGTAAGAGATTCAAGTCAATAATAAGAAAAATATTCAACCCCACTTCCAACAAAAGTGGGGTAAATGTTTCAAAAAGTTTGGACAGGAAGCAGCCTCACTTCTATTGATGACACTGTGTAAACATGAAAAACTGAGGACACCAGTTTGTGGAGATTTGAAAGTGAGATGTCCCATTCTTGCCTGATACCAGATTTCAGACTTCAGAAAGACAAACACATATAGTGCCCTCTACTGTTTTAAAAAGTATTGATCATCATTTTTTCATCTTGCTGATTTAAATTCAACCCTGATGAGTACCTATTTACAACTCTCTTGCAAGTACTGTCACATCCCTTGTGCTACATTTTGGTTTTTCGATTATTGCCAGGCCCCAGTGACTCTAATGCCCCAAATACAGCAGGAGCAACACTGACATGGGGCCAAATACTCCCAGCGTAGAGCACTTTGACATGCATCGTAAATGTCATTGTTATTTCCCAGTAACACAGGCATCGATTTGCAGTGCCCGTTTTATGTTGAAAAGCAAATCAACTTGTGTCCACGTTCACACCCATGTGTGTGCTGGTCTTACAATAAAGTGTGGTCAGGCACAGAGGTGGCGTGTTGCTATCTACAGAACCTAAAGTCTGAAGCCCATTGCACAGTGCTCTCCTGCTATTTAGACAGCACATTAGTGAGATAGTTCACAACACACATTCCTCTGTTTTTCACACATACAGAGACACACAGCTGAGCTCCCACTCAGGAAATATCAGTGTTTATCTGATGCAGTGAAACCGAGTGTTGATTGGGACAGAGGGCTCTGAGACGGCAGTGTTTCTTCATCCTGATACAGTGTGGAGTCGATCTCGAGATGCCAGATGACGAGGACACCCTGCCTGCTATCTCACACCTGCTTCACCTGAACCCTGCACGGGTCAAATACTGCAGACTGAGACCATCACTAAGCTCTCTGCCAGGTGTGCTCTTCAAGAAATGCAGAAACAGACACACAGACACTTCACACACAACTAAAGACTATCTTTTTAAAAAACATTTAACATTACTGATAAGAATAGATGCCGTTGGTTAATATTAGATACTCTCTGATACTGTTGGCGTGTCCTGAGTTTTAAATAGTTGAGTTAACACTTCTGTGTCTCGTGCATAAATGTACATATGCCTGTCAATTTGGAAAGTCACTGTAGTTTCCACTTTCCATATACATCAATATATGCATTGACATAAGTCATACAGTGATCTTTGTGGTTTTTTTCTACATTTAAGAGGCATATTAGAAGAACCTGTACACACTTAAACCTGGTCTACACAATCAGAAAGCCTGAAAACGGCTGAGTAAATAGTAATTAGCCTGCTTGCAGGGGCACCTGGCTCTTTAAATGGACTGATGGGTTTGATTCATACACACAAAGTACACCTATGCATAATCAAAGGTCTTCATCAAACCTCTTTGTGCTGTAAAGACATTTGGGGATTAAGTTAACACGCAGAGCTCCACTAAGAAACTTTTGATTTGTGTTGATGCACTGAGAGCCTCTGCTGTATAAAAAAACATAGAAAAAAAAGTAAGAAAGAAAGTAACTACTTCACCTGATACCTAAAAGCGGCAGATTTAGTAATCAATAATAACAATTTAGCAAAAATCAATCATGTTGCTGATAGCCTCATTTGTTTTTGAAGGTCATAAAAGGACATTAGTATTAATTTCCATCCAATTTATGAACCGCTAAAAACTCTCTACTGGAGCTTAAGATGATTTGAACGTGTTATCTGAGTTTGGTTTTAGACATTTGCTTTTAAGCAAAATAAGGAGTGAAGTAACCA